>NC_052138.2:22161091-22470957 GCF_016086655.4 Lepeophtheirus salmonis | reverse complement strand
GGTACCAAAATTAGTATTGCTACTTCAAATTTTTTTAAAACATATATAAATAAGAAAAATGTCGTTTAGCATACGTTATTGAACATCCTTTTAATAACGCAGATAGTGAACTAGGTAAAAAAGGAACCCCCAAAATAAAATATATTAAACGAATAACATAAACAGTTGAACGATTATAATAATTATGTCATTTTTTTAACTATTCCGTTCTGTTTGCACCATTAAATATCAATTGAAATGCATTTTATTTTAAAATTAATCTTTGAGGACCATACTGAAAAGTATTAGGGATCAAATGTAGATTCATATGAATAAGAAGCATTTATAATAATGTCAGAGCTTATAATATCAGGAGCATAAACACACGGCACCCACAATGGGTCACGGAAACCGCAATTTAATGCAGCAATACATATAGCCTTGAGGTAGAATATATTTCAGTTAAACAAGGGAACAAAAGATAATAGGATCCCTGCATTCTTAAAATTTGGTGGATGAACCCCCTTGATTCAGAGCTTTAGTTCTAGTCGAGTCACTTTTTTGTAGAATATAAAACAGTGGACTAGAATATAGCTTTGTTATGATTCCTACAGAGATGTTCATTTTAGGTCGTTTTATTTCGATGTTGGTTGGCCAAAATTATTTACCAATTCATTATAGTTTAAATGTGCTAGTATCCCAATATATTTATGGTTCCAATATACGGGTAAGCTTTAGCGGAACAGAACTGAAGCATAGATCTTTTTCTTCGTTTCCTTTTTTTTAAATTTGGCTGTTCTCACTTTATTTTTAAATTAAGTGTGCCGTTCTTTCTTTTTTTGAAATGATTTTTTTTACATCTAAAGATACTACTTTCGTTCGTGCTTTTTTATTATAATTGGTAGAAAAAATATTTTTTAACTAAAATAATCTACAGATCTAGGCCCCTTATCCAGAGCGGAAAAATGTACAAGTGTCCCCCTAAAACGAGCCCTGACTAGTATTCTGAACAAAACTATATAATAATTTACAGATATTATTTAACAACTATATGCTATGTACAATATTAGAAAGTTCACGAATCTTCGTAATCTTTGAGCAGCGTATGTATTTTCCATGTTATGTCCTTGAAAAAAAAAATTATATATATTTAATTTTGTAAATACATAGCTATATTGATTCAAACGTTAGGAGGCCACACAATTTCTTCATGTGTTGATATCCGTAAACATTTGGTATTTATTTTAGTATGGATGGATTTCTAACGTGAATTGTAAAGTGTGGACTTCTATTTTTTTATATTTCTTTAGTGTATAGAGTATTTTAATCAGACATGTAATTCCAAATATGAAATAAATTACTGACAGGTTGAAATTTTATGAGCATTTGGATATGGAAATAATAGTCTGACTATGTTGATTTTTTAACACACACTTATTATATTTGAATTGAATTTTTAACTCCATTTTGAATTTCATAATCGGTTAAAAAATGAATGATATATAGTTACTTTTCTACTCACAACAGTAATACTTTTACTTTATTAAAAGATATAGTGACAAGCTAATTACTCCTAAATGAAAAGCCATAAATATTCCTATCTTAAGCATAATGAACTGTAAAATAGTAATCTGTCATGATTTTATTTCTTGATGTATTATGTAAGTTTCTTAATGTAAATACAGTAAAGAAAATAAGTATTTGATCCATTGCTAAATTTTTGTGAGTTGTCTCACTGATAAAGATTACTACGAGATTGTTGTCCAGAGATTGGCAATTCCACTCAATGACCTTAATATGTTTCGTTTTGAGCCACTCATTTGTTACTATGATTGTATGTTTTGTGTCACTTTCTTGATGGAAGATTCCTTACACATGCTATTTTCAGTGCCCTGTCCTGAAAGAAGGAGAATGTTTAGTTTATCCGTCCTCCGATGCAATGAAGTCGTAATTTTCCCTTGGAAAATCAGAATGAGGGTTAGAGATTGTGTTTTTGTGATTATATTCGTCATTATTCTTTCTCCAAACATTTTTCTTCAAATGTGTCATTAAAATTATAGAGTGTTCTTTTCTATTTCAGTAGGCAAACTTACAAAATCAGGCAATGATCAGATATTTATTTTTTTCACTGAATGAACAGGGTGCACAAGTAATATGTAGTGCTAAAATGATTTTTTTTTTTTTTCAAACTCAATTTTTTCTCTTACAAGAAATCAGATAAAAAATAGAACCAGATTCTGAAAGCTGGATGGACTGTGATTTTTTTTATTCAATAAAGTCACCTCCAGACTTAATTACAGTCTCTCAATGAGGCCCAAAATGCGAGTAGGCTTTTGGCACTTGGTCCCTTGGAAAATCCTGGAATTCCTTCATAATCCAACTAACATGTTCATCTTTGGTGTGACAGAAGGTTCGATTGGCTTTTTGTTCAATCTTACCCTACACAAATAATCCATTGGATTCAGATTTGAGGACAATAGTCCGGCGAGATGAAGTTGTCAAACTTATCTTCGATCCATTTTTATTTAGGTGTGGTAGGTAGCCAAATCCTGTTGCCATATGTAAGGCACATCATTGGCAACAATGTCTATAAGGTTTCACCTTGGTCTCTAGAACGTCAAGTTAGGCATCAGTGTTGACCCTGAGGTGTTGTTGGAACAAAAGGAGAAGGCATTACATGGTCTTCGAAGGTAACTACCTCGAACACAATGACATGGGTAGGACTCGGCGCGGATTCTAAGGAGGGTTCCGTGCCTTTTCCAAATATTTGGAATATTATCAACAAATTAAGTCAACTTACCTTATCGATACGCCACGTTGAAACGGTTGCAATTATCAGAAAAACTAATATAATAGATAATTATATATTAGTTATTAGTATAATTGAGAAAAACCAAATTTGTATATTATTTGATTTTTTATCTTCTCATAATTTCTAACTGTTTCAGCAAAGTTTTAATTTTAATAAATTGAAGTATAGTGCAAGATTGGGTGTACTTACTTGCCACTTTAAAAGAGCCTAAGCTAATGCACCACTAATAGATTAATATTCAACAAAATGGTTTAGCACTTTTCGTTGAAACTTACCAGAAAATTCAAGTATGTCAACTTACCGACGTTTTAACTACACCTCTCTGCTCGTGTACCGAAAGTTAACTGCATTTTTTTCATCTCCAGAAAGTTTTGCTGAAGCAAGCTTGTCTAGAAGTAAGTTAATTCTATGGTAAGTTTATCGAGAGGAAAATTCATCACCAACAATACTAATATTTTAGAATATACTTTATTGAAAAAAATGAACTATTATCTAGTATTTTATTCTACTTTTCAGTACAAAGATTTAGTCATTCAATAATATACTCATTACCTCATTAAAGAAGTTCCTAATTTAAATAATAAATTATGCTTAACGAAATACTTTATTTAACACTTAACTATCGATTGTAACAAATTTGCGACATAGCTCAAAGAGATTTTTATTCCTTTAAATTGAATATAGATAGGTACATATACTACTAATTTAATTGTTCTGCCTAGCGACGATTGTTTCAAATTATCAAGACTTTTATTTCGTATTTTTCAAATAAATTTTGAACTTGTAGAAACCAATTATATAACGCACACATTATTATCTCTCTAACAATTATTTTATAATATATAAAAATACATTTTTTCCTGAGGATGAACTTTCCATGTGATTAACGTTTCTCGTGATGAACTTGCTATGGGGTGAAAAGAGGGAAGTGAACTTTCCAGGGGTAAAAAGAAACACTGTGAACTTCATAGTAACCCTTCTTCCTCTTTACTTGTTAATAATATGATATTTCCCTCATAAACATTGAATTCTTGGAATGTTTCGGTAAAGGAATTGCGTGAGCACTTTCTATTTGTAATATATACTATTTGTTTTT
Organism: Lepeophtheirus salmonis; assembly: GCF_016086655.4. NCBI lineage: Eukaryota > Metazoa > Arthropoda > Copepoda > Siphonostomatoida > Caligidae > Lepeophtheirus > Lepeophtheirus salmonis. Next base: position 22,467,070 of record NC_052138.2, on the reverse strand, counting down.
TTCTATGTACAATTTATAAATTATTTGAAAATGTAATGATGTCCAATGTACTCATGCAGTAGCCTATAATCTTTACGGCTTGTAACTATACATATTTCATTTTTGAATTCCTATTTATTTTATTGTAATTGTATTTCTATCCATCCATCTTTGCCACATAAAAATCATTTGCAAACCCCTAAAGGAATTTCAAAATGTATTTCATATACATAAGTATTAAATGCACCTAAGCATGTAATAAAATGCTACTCCCTTTATATCAATCGTGCAGTTATGAATGATTACATATTTGAATCCATACATTAAGACAAGAGCGGCCGGGGAGGTCAAAATGAAATCCCTCGTGTCCTTCATATACCAAATAAACTATAAGCATTTTTTCGATTGACCTGAAATCTTATGTCTTATTATATATTTTACCAATAACTTTACAAAATATTAAGATTATAAATAACTCACATCCACTTTGTAACAATACAAATATTTTTGTAGCATTTCCAATGCGAAAAATGCTATGGTATTTTCATAAATTTTAGTTCTTTTTCGAATTTAAAGAAAAAATTTTGTTCGTATTAATTCACATACATTATTTTTGTTCAAGTTGGGACGGGATAATTTTCAAGAATATAATTACTTTTTATATAAGAAAACGGGGTACATCATCAGCAGGACAATTTTTTAATGACAAAATGGCACTGCAACTAACGGTTGTGATATCAATTTTGTATAGTACTGCATTTATTGCGCCAGTATCCCGTTTCATACAAACGAATAAACTATGACATTAACAACCATGGTTGAGACTCACCTCTGCAGACCATGTGATATCATAGTGCTTCTAAAATATAATATTGTTCGTGTCATTTTATTACGATAGGATTATAAAAATAATAATAATTTCACGTAAGGCTCAAGGCCAGTCACCTTTTTATTACTATTCATGTCATGTACTACAATGTTTTATATCTGTCGGTAAATTACAATCATAAATGTATGAACTAGTTATAGCATAATCTTCGATACATATACTCAAATAGGAATGTATCAATACATATAACCCAATGAAGATATGAAACTGGATAAGAAGAGGGACTGTTGCAAAACAGGACGCCAATAACAGTCTCTTTATACCCTTTTTGACACAATCACCTGCAAGGACGAGATCGCACACGCATTTTTTGAGGTTGATCCGACTTTTTTAAACTTAAAAACATGGGATAGAACAAAACTTGTTTTCTTTTGTTTCAGCTGTCGTTTCATTGCATAATGTAACCTTGTAATTAAAAATAAGGGAGAATAAATCGTAATTAAATGGAACTCCAAATTTTGAGTCTCCACACTGTATACTAACAGTGTTAATAATATAACACCTTAAAGTGTGAAATATTCTTCAAAAAATATTATTATGTCCAACTTTCTTAATTTTAAAATCAAACTCAATGCTTGTAGACGGTTGCAACCATCCCTAGCTACGAGGATGAGATTTGTGGGAAAACTACAGACTCGTACAATCTCTATATAAAATCAAACACTAGCATAGATATTGTTGTATGATGTGTTAAAATTTGTTGAGTCTAAGTCAAACCAACTTGGAGTAATTGAACTAAAAACAAAATTTATTGCAATCTCCTCGGTCTCCCCTACCAAAAAATTGTAATTATCTTTATAACTACTGAGACTATGAAACATTCTGGAGAATATATTATGCTATATGTTTTTGCAAAAATAAAATTTGATCTTATAGCATTTGCATAAATTGGGATTGACAACCATTGCACCTGCTTCTGTAATACATTGTTTATTTTCACATGAATTGAATGTGTATTTCATAATAATAAAAAAATAATGGGAATACTATATAGAATATGCCTCTTTAAACTATTTTTAACAAATTAAAATAAAGTCAACTTGTTTATATTCTATTTAATTTGATTTTGTGATCAGGATTACATTATATAAATATCTTAAAATCCTTTATCAATGGAAATAATATTAGGACAAGGTTTAGATTAGGTGGATTTGTTTCAAGGCAGAAAATAAATCGGATTAGTCCATATAAGTATTACTTTGCAAATATGGACTTGGTGGGAATATATCTGCATAGATTTTATTTATGCTGTGTACAAATTATGATTTTGCAGAAGTTGTAACATGTACAAATACAGGGTGTGTAATTGCTCATTACAAAATATTTGAAAGTAATTTTATTTTTATTTTTATCAGTCGTAACAGGTCAAACTCTACCTTAATGCTAGGCTAACATTGTTCTCATTTTATTCATTTGAATACGTTATTTTCTATTGTGAATATTAGCAGTGCAGGAAGCAAATTAAAGAGGAATAGCATACCTCCTTCAGGTTATATGGCAATAAAGGACATTGCCAATATGATAGACGTCCGTCTACAGACTTTTCTCCTTCTATTCATTTTTGTTTACGATTGTTTTTCTATTAATGCACAACATATTTGCTTTTTCAGTTGATTCATTAATCAACTTATGAAATCAAAATTTGGTTAAATCAATACAAAGTGCAACAGGGAAATTTTCCCTGATCAAAAAGCAAAACCAAGACCTTTATAAAAGTACAATGAAAATTTTTAGATAAAAAGCTTTTAGCAATCAATCTTGGCAAGAATTATTTACTATGGCCGCCTCTAGCCTCTATCAGAGCTTCCATATGAGGTTGTAGCTTGACACAAGCTGCCACAATATAATTGGCAGACATGTTGGCCCATTGCTTGTTGATACTGGCCTTGAGCTCCTGTAACTTTTATGTGATATCTTCCAAGCTTTACTCTCTAAGACGCTCCGCACACTAAAGTTGAAGGGATTTAGATCAGGACTGGAAGAGGGCTAGAAGATCTTAGACCAGAAGTCAGAAAAGTGATCCTTACAGAAATTCTGCCTCTTAAAAGGCCGTATAGCTGGGGGCATCGTATTGGGTCAACACATAGTTGTTATCAGTATAGTTAGCCTTCAGCCTGGGTAAGATTTTCCACCTCATGCCCTTATAGTAAGCCCCGTTTTTTTCATTGGGCTTGAAGAAGAACGATCAAATTCTTTCCCATCAGAGGCCATGACTCCCAAGCACATTGTTTGGGCCGGATGTTTTGTCCTGAAGTTACCCTGGACTTCCTCAAGTGATGCTGCTATAAATTTGTCGCTTCTGCGGCTCAAAAGATGGTCGACTGTGAAGATCTTCTTGTGAAGATTTCGAGCATAGTATTTTCGACTTAGTCTATGGACTATTATTCCTTATAACTATTCATTAGAAAAATAAATGTATATATTTTATGGATATTTTTTTTTCTAAACTAGTTATCCTTAAAAAGCACAATGACCCACTTATCACAAGCTTACGATTATTATTTATCATTGACTATAAAATTATTTAGATTATAAGAGGTTTTTTGTATTGTAAAGAAATATTTTTTATCATTAAAATTTGTTTAAATGTGTTAATAATTATTTCAGTGGATATTTTTTTTTTTTGAGTGGAAGTTGGTTTTTTCTCAAGTTCAATGACCGGTCTAATGCTTATTTTTTTTATCAAAGCAACCGCTAGCAAAAAAAAAACTATTGCATTTTGTAAAGTAACTTCATCATTATTGAATGGGGCATGAGCAAACTAAGAAAATATATATTTTGTCGCAATGTGTCTTGGGCACAATATACACGAGTATAAATTAAAAGGGCTTTCTTAATTTATATTTCTTGCAACCCATGTAGAGTTTTAAATTTGAATTTACGAGTAATAAAGCTTCGTTTTCGGATATTATCATGCACAAAGATTTAGTATTTTGCTGCAAAACGGTGCCACTCTTGACGTCCAATACAAAATAGGCAAGGGAGTTTGAATATCCTGTTTCTTATTTTTCTTAATGTTCCTTTAATTGGTCAAATGAAGTTAGTTCTCTTTAGGAGGGACCGAATATCAAACTTACACACGTTCAGTTCAAGAGAATAATAAAATGGTTCCTATTTCTTCATGCTTTTGGAATTGGATTGACATATATATTTGAAATTTTATTTTTCTAGCTTAAATATTATGAGTTCTTCTTCTTTTGTTATTTATTTATAAGTGTTTCAAATTAATTACAAGTAAAATTGCAAAAAAAAGCTAATTTAAACCCAACCCTCGTAGAGTAATATACAATTTTGTATGCTTATATTATGTTAAGTTGCAAGTTGAGTGCATGGAAAACTTTAATTAAACTAATTTGAAGACATTTTTCTAATATATATACTTGTTGACTTTTCTTCCGTTTTTTTCTAAAATATGTATTGCATATTAAATTGAAACCGTCCATGTCTTCTGGATAAAATCAAAATATTGATTAAAAAGAGGCGATTCCATGTCAAATCGACAAAAAAAAAACGAACAATATATTACCCAACCAATATAGGAAATAAGCTGGGAAACTATTAAAGTACTCTCTAATACATAACACATAATTTGTTATAAACAATAGAATATCTCATACTTTAAAATTGGTTTTTGATATTAAATATAAGTCTTATAAATATTTTTAATTAATAATAACTCTATGCAAATAGATAAAATCTAAAATAATTTAATTTGTGACTATCTACAAATATTCCATAATTAATTAATCACATGGTAACTTAACAATACTGTGACATAGGAAGTACTCAATAGGTTTTACAATGGATGTTTAATATCTATTAATTACCAAACTCTGTCCAGTTTTGCAGAGTTGAAAAGTTTCTAACAAATGAAACTGGTCAAAATGTTGAGTGAAACATTATAAATAGAGTCCTGTTTTTTCATAAAAAACTATTTTTCAAAAAAAATACTCATATAATTAATTAAACAAAGGAACAAAAAATCCCTCAAGTACTTCATCTAATTATAATATAACTTGATGCATTGATCACGAATCTGTTATGACGCAGGGATTAGAGTACTTAGTAAGATAACTAGCTGGAATAGATTAAATTGAAAATAATGAGTCCTTAGTATGTAAAGTTGATAAATTAGAGTAGGAGTGGACTAAAAACTTCAGGGACTCTTTGATCCATGTGAATCCATGTTGATCGTGATGACTTCAACGGGGAAGAACGAAAAGGATTCATGGATTTAGCATTCTCAAACTATCGATACATTCACTTATTCAAGATACATGTGTACTCAATTTCGTCATGATGATTGATGACCCTCCCCCGATCTAACTCAAATGCTGATATGATGTCTCTCAGAATCAGGACTACAATATTTCTTATATGGTAGTCTCAAGTATGGTTATTTTACAAAAAAATTATATTTTTATTATTTGTTTCCCCAAGAAATTAACATGGATTTGAAAAATAGATCTATCCGTCAGGGCTTAAAGCTTCAAATAAAAAATAATAACTTTTTATTTCACAAAATATTTCACGAATGATTTTAAATATAATTTAAATGCAGTTAAATGTATTATGAGTGAGTGAGATACTTCAATTTTTAAAATTATCATCAAAAAATAATTTCTAATAGGGGATGAGCATTGTTTACTCATATAAATTAGTTTGTAAACAAAGCGACAGAGAATGACGCCATCTTACGGCAAAATAATACAACTCACAGAACTATAACATTAGTTAATACAAAATATAGGTGTATGTTACTCGCATAGAGGAAGAAGTGAAAATTTTTCTCAACATGCGGTATTTTTTGAAAGAACAAGCAACAAACTATCACACCACCTTGAAGATAATATTTATTTTTTTAGTTTTCTCGTTCCCTATTCGTACTCTTATAAAAATGCTGCATTATAAATAGAACAGAAAAGTACTTCTGAAATTATTCATCTAGTTATTAGTTATGATGGACTTTATGAAGAGCACGAGGAGAAGGCAAGAGCGAGACTAAAGATTGTACATTTGAATTAATATAAAATTGTTATTATTTATTATCTTTTTTAAAATTAGCTGATGCCCTACAAAGTGGGACTCAAAACTCGTAAGAGCATGACTAAATTACAAAAAAAAAATGTTTTTTATGGAATTTAAATGGGACAACGCAAAATCAGTTTGTGATATGTTTGAGTACTACATTTTTTATAAATATATCGTCCTTCAAAATTATCAACAGCTTTAAAACACCGGCGAATAGAATGACAGCTCTGAACAATAAAGGCCGTTTCCATGGTGCACCACGGTATCATTACATTTTTTCCCGAGATGCCCCAAACTGCATAGCCGAGTATGTTGATGTGAAGGCTGCATGGGGATTACGTAGATCCAGACCAAAATTCAGCCATATTCTTGTTGAAGAAGTTTGTGTTCTTGTTTATTTTTGTTTCGGCTGTTGTTTTGTTACGTAATTAAACCTTGTAATTTAATGCTACTTCAAGTTTGAGTACCCACTCTGTATATATATATATATTTACGGTGATTACAGTTATCAGATGTACTGTAAAGTATTTCATTCGTGGAGCCGTCTACAATTTTAATAATTGCCTGTAAGGCGTCTCTATCTAAGGATAGCGATTGAGCGACTTTCACCACTAATAAGTATATGGTTGATTTATTAGTTCATATTAATTATATTGTTTAAAATATATCTTATTTGATTGATGTATATTACAAGTAACGATTAATTTTTTTAAATTACAAAAAAAAAATCATTAGTTCTTTAATATTTACCTGAACAATCAGAATGATGGAATACCTTTTGCTTCCTTTGATGACTATTCAAGCTATTCCCAGAGTAGATTAAAAGAATTAATGACTAATTTTTGTTAATGCAAAAATTAATTTCCTGGAATTGCTTAAGTGAGAGAGTAATTTTTCAAAGACGTAAAAAATTTAACTTATGTACCCTCTAAAGTATACAAATACGATTTGATATTTTTAATTTTCGTGTATGTTGTTATATGTATGTCTTGATGAATGATGGTAGCATAAAATGCATTAATTAATCATATTTAGACAGGTTTTTTTAATTCATTCATCTTATGTCTAGGTACAGAAATATTTTTCCTCATACCCCCTGCACCTTTTTATGAGAAATTATTAAGGTAAATATATTATTAAATATACCGATATAATCTGCTCATATTTTCCATTGAAAAACATGCAAAATGGAGTTTGAATAAACTTTCATTCATATTAAAATGATTAAATGAATATGATTTTTTTTCTTCATAACTCATTGTATAACATATTGTATATTTGATATGAAATATATTTTTTTCAACAAAACTACAATATTTTTACAAGACCTTTAAGATAAAAAAAAATGAATTAAAACTATTTAAATGAATAAATTCATTATTTTATCAGACCTCTTCCACATTGTCGTAATATGTGTGTCAATAGTGAATTTCCATGACAAATGTTATTTGATGCAACTTATTTGTCCTTAGTTCTTTTTATCTTAATTAATATTAATTTCGCACTTTTAGTCATATTCAGTAATGATATAGTCATAATTTCAACAAAAGAAATACTGAAATGGCCTCAACACTTGGATATTATAGATATACTTACATAGTATAAATATTAAAAACGAATTGGTTCTTTAATATTTGAAAAATTCCTTATTCATGTTGGCAAATGAATATATATTGCTTAATTCGTACCGAATCCAGCAACAAAGTTGGCAGAAAAACTCACATAAAATACAATGAAATCGTTGTTTATAAGATTTTTATTTAAAAATAAAATAGGTGATAATTACGAATGTCCTGCATCCACTCAAATTTAATAAATTCCTTTAGCCTTCTGAATCAAAAGGAAGTGCAAGTCTTCTTTAGACGATTACTGTCCATTTTGAATGTTACTCTTCTTGATTGAGTTTACTAAAGAGACCGTAAACGTGACGTCTAATTATATGAGATTAGAGATAGACTAAATCAAAATAATCTATAGGATATATACAACTGGTACTATCAAATTTCATATTTTTTAACGTCATATAAAGTAAATCGATTGCACTGAAGCAACATGAGATACAAATTAATAAAGCTATTTATGGGTAAAATATTGGGTTTCCTTTTACAAGACATATTATTTTTTTTTTTTTGCAGAGTATCTATTCGGCACAGTCGTAATTTGGCAATGTGTTCGTTCCTTTAAGTATCTATTTGGTTAAGTGGTAATTTGACATAGTGCCCGCTTTGTAATAATGCATTTGGAAAAGTGACTTTCGTATAAAATTTTTTTGCCAAAGTGTTCCAGAACTTTCAAAATAACAAAGAAATAGGATAAATTACTTGACCAAAAAAATGAGTGGACTACTTATGTACAAAATAAAAAATTTACGCATATCCAGTTTGTTGTCATGGTTCTTAACACGATTAAATGTGCTACCAACAAGTTTAATATTACATTGGAAGAAAATAAAGCATTATATCTAAATACGAATAGAAGTGGGGACAATGATCAAGCTTTTACCAAGTATCAACGAATTAAAATTATGATGATCAAGCCAAAAGTAATATCATTTATTAGATTTTGATAATTTTATTAAAATGTAAAGGCTTCGATATTGTTATAAACTTTGTTTTTAGTAGTTAACCATATTTATTACTTAGCTTGGCCAATATTTAATATCCTCCTATGTTACTTCAAATGTTTTAATTGTTTTTTTGTTTTTGTGACATACAAAAAAACTTTTTTACTAAGAAAAAATACCATCTGCTAATTTTTTCATATTTTATCCTTATACATACAAAACCAAATAAATATTTTTTTTCTTATAGTTTCCTTCAAGGTTGTACAAAGTAATTTAGTTCACTAATTTGCTAATAATGCCATAATGTATGTATATGTTGTAAGAAATTGTAATTAAAGCAGAAATTGATGAAAAAAATATGTAATATGATTTTTTGAATATAAAGAGATTCGGTTTTAAATCACCTGGGACCTGGAACCCCTTCAAACCCATTGTTTTTACTTCTTTTTGGAGTATAGGGTTGAGTATTGTATCCAGTACTCGTACATAGTGGCAATACGTTTGAGAAACCCCTGACCCTTCCTCCAGAATGATCACAAAAAAATCTGCATAACTTTTTTTTCTATTCTTGAGTGAAAAGTCTGAGGATTCATCAAGCAGATTTATAGAAAGTCTAAAGTTATCATGAGATATCCTTAAAATTATTGGAGGATTGGAATTAGGTTCCCCATATTTTTATTTAATATAATTTGTCGATCAGTCTCGACTATAAATTGTACAGACTCTTCGAAACCAGGAATATGGACTTGTTTCGCAGATCTCCCTTATCAGTAGTCTTTTGTCATTCCAAATTTATTCGGTCCAGTCGGATAATTGCACATATCTTCAAAAAAAATATTCATATTTGCATTATAATAGAAGCATATAACTTTTTACTTACTTATATAATCTATTTTATTAAAACAGAATAATTAAGAAAAGGATAAAAATACCTCAATGACGTCACGACGGATCTATTTTATCTTTTTTAAAGACCAACGAGTAAAAATGGACTGGACCGCGGTCCTTGTTCCTATATTTGGACCTACACAACACTAGTCGTCGGTTTTTAGGATATCTTCCATCCCGAATCTAGGCAACAATCCGACAAGTTCAGTCTCACAAGACAACTTTGGTTTTCTAGCAAGGAACTAAACAAAATATGCTATTTTTGTCAGTTGAATTACTTGGTACGTAATTTCAATGTAGTTAATTTCTTCATTGTATTCTCTTATAAAATGTACACAGGTTAAAAAGTTTTGTTATAAAATCTATTGTACAAAATCAAACCTTATTCTGACATTGTATTTTTTTAATCGATCAAGACATTCCGGAGATTTGCTTCCAGTTGTTTTCAGAACGCAGCTATCCTTGTACTTTTAGTTTAGTCATTATGATAATCAATAATGATGTAATTAGCTTTTATAGCAAAACTTGACAAAACAAATTGTTTTTTGTCAACATAGAAGTTCGTTTGACAATATAATATTTTTAATACATGTACAAACAAAGTTTGAAACTTCATGGTCGGCTCTATTAAACAAATATTTGAGGAAAAATTAAATTTTATTTATTTTTTCTTGTAGGTAGAATGTACATAACATATACTTATTTATATTCAATTGCCTTGTAAATGTCATTAGTAAGCATAAATAAATACCCTTTAAAAAATGTGTAATTTAAGTTTAATTATAAATTCATTTAGAAGGCTCTACCTTGAACAATCCTTTGGTTTTTTTTATATTTATTTCTTTGTTCATTGCTCAAAATGATTTGCAAAATATATATATAGGTATATTAATAAGAATAGCTCTTTAATTGTTGCTTATAAATACATTTGAAAGTATTATTCAACCGCAATGAAGTATAGAGTACATTTTGAATTGTGGGATTTTGAACTTGAAATATTTACAAAGGAGACACAAAAGAACATTGTGTACAAAATGTAGTTTCATTATATAATTGTCATCATTTGTCGTATAAAAGAATTTGTTGATTATAGGGTTTTGAACAGGGAAGTTAATCATTTAGATTACAAAATATGTTGATATAACCAAAATGTAATTACATAAAATAATAATATTTAAACGATGGATTTGAGAAGTTGAATGTCAATTTGCAAAGATAATTAATAGACTTTTTCCACAAAGGTTGTCATTTGTAACTTAGTGATGGGTCTACTTGAGTCCAGTTGGTAAAGGTCCGTGTCGATCAATTAGAGAAGTAAAATAATATATACAGCAGCCATTAAAAATGATAGGTTTAGTAAAAATAAATCTATTATTTTTCAGGCATTAATTTTTAATTTTTTCCATTAATGTTCATCTCTTAGGCAAATCAAAACAGTGCTTACATGACAGTAGGACTCGACGATTTGCATTATTGTATCCCCATTTTCGATAATTGGCTTACCCCAATGTGGTGTAACTTTGACACCAAAAAATTGGAGCTTGATTGGTTGTTATAGTACCAGGACAATAATTAATATTCAGATTTTCCGCCGCGTGGCTTGCGTTTTTGCCTTTACCCAAGAAAATCTGTAAAATATGTCGTGGTTTCTCTTTATTGGTGTCCCTTTTTGACGCATGCTTAAATAATACTAAGTCAAACTATCACACAGCTGTCTAAAAAGTTGATTTAGTACATAATAGAAAACAAGATGCACATTACTAAAGCCATCTTTTGTAAAATATATATATCCTTTTACTATACATATTAAATAAAATTCAAAATTTTAAAGTGATAGAACATATCTTGGAGGTTTTCTCATTTCAGTGCAAATTTCTGGTCATTATTTGTAAAAAGTTTCCAGGCTGGATAAACTAGACTACTATTTTTGTTCGTATTAAAAAAACATTATATGCCTCACAATTCAAATTTTGTATTTTCTGTTATAAAGTGCGATATTTTCATCTCTATGCGATGAGAGCGAAACAATATTGGTATTCATCGTTGATAAATAGTTAATCTTTATCAAAATAATTAAAATGATCTTGTCTTTGCAATACAGTAAAGGGAGTTAGTCATTCTCACAAAAGAAATCAATTATGGGAAAAAAATATATATATACATTTTAAAAATCTATATGAATTCGGAAATCCCTGAACCCCCCTCAAAACGATCCCCCTACAGTACATACTTTACACCTAATAGGATTGATATTTAGTTTTTAATGAAGTATTTGAATGTGGAAAACCACTTTTGAAAAAATATGAAAAAGGAAGTCAAAGATATATTATTGGGTATAGAACAAGTCTTTTTTGATAATAAATTATCAAATTGAGAAGAATCTATCCTCTACAAAATATAATTTTCATTCCTTCAACTCATATTTACATTAGCTATTATGTCTAGAGTTGTATAAATTATTACCCAGAACGTGCGTGATACTTTTGTGATTGCAATTTAAAACTTGTGTTTTAATAAACGACGACGACTGAATGTTTTTGGCAGAGTTGAAATTTTGAATTATGTTGGGCTCTGAGTAGAAGTGAGGATCTACTAGCTATGCGCCTATGAAATGAGACTTTCCGCTATTGGCTCCTGTGTGTCGCCAGTTAGACATTATAAACAGGTCCAAAAATTTAAATGCTTATTTCGAAATGTGTCAACAATATTTAATTCATTGTTTGTATAGTTTCATTCAACAACACACTTTTTTCACTCGTAAAAATGTCTATTTTGTTCCTACAAACTACGATGCGCGGACATCATTGATTTTCTCTTACCAATTGAAGAAAAACGCCTCTCAACCCCATCAAATGCTTGTGGAAGCTAACAGTGGAAAGGCTTTAAACAGAGCACAGTGCTTCAGGTGGCTTGAAAGATTCCAAGTGGTGATTTTGACGTGAAAAATGAAGAGCGCGGCTGGCCACCAAAAAAGTTTGAAGACCCCGAATTAAAATTAACGGTCAAACCGTTAATGGTGATCGCTACCAACAACAATTGGCCGATTTGAACCATACGTAAATTTTCCTTGATGACAATGCACCACCGCATCGCTCTAAAATAACCCACCAGCTTGTCGAATTGTAAAACTGAGAACTTCTTGCTCATGCAGCTTACTCACCAGACCTTGCACCTTCCGATTATCATTTGTATGGAAACAAATTATCAGGGTCACTCTTTCTCTCTTTTATGAGTACACATACTCTATGCATAGATTATTTCTCCTCAAAAATTATATTATAATAATATCAGCTTTTCAAAATTACAAAAAAAAAACACCTTTTTGAGCAAATAAATAACAAATACAGAAGGTAGATACAGTTATAAATTTATAATGTTGGGGTTGTTAAACACACGAGGGAAATACTTCTTTTATGATTGGAACAGAAGTAAGGGTGGTTTAAAGCATATATCATTCTAATGTTGTTATTTTGTTTTTTTATATTACAAGTCCCTCCCTTTTGTATGTTTCAATCTTTCCTCCAAAAAGAGACAGAAAACATGGCCCACAGTCCATTGGTAGTTAGCCAATTCTTCCCAACTATATAATTATTATTTCATAATTGCTGAGAATTGTTCACAGCTCAACCAGAGCTAAATTGAATTCAACCAATCAACTTTCAGAACACTAATTAGGCAAAGGGAGTTGAATCATTGACAGCTGACTACAAAACAGAATGTATATTTTTTTGTAATGGGGTAACGCAGTGATAACTAGAAATTATGACTATATCCGATTACTTATTTCCAAAATGAATAGTTCTTCAATGTTAGGTTGAGTCATCAATAACGCTAACCTCTCCTCCTCCGCTTGTATCTCTACCTCCACTTACATTTCTGTTCTGTTCTTGTGGCCTCCTCGATTTGTTTGGTATTAACCAACGTTTCATTGCCAGTTTCAATAATTTTCACCTGTTTCCAAAAGAGTTTTGACCAGCTTCCGTGTGACTGAGGCTGCTGTTAATTAAACTGTGACTAACCTGTGTCGTAAGATTAAAAAAGGATTTTTATTTTTTTGTGGAGGAAAAAAAGGGTGAATAAGAAAAAAACTGATGGGAAATGTGTTAGCTTTTTTATTTCGTAATTCTTATTTTGAATAGGGGTTTTACTGCAAGAACGTGCTGTACTAAACTACTTTTATGTCTCCTGTCTCTCTAATCTGAGACCTTATTCAATAAAACAAATGAACGCTCAGATACAATTGCATGATTTTATTATAATATCAACTCATATACATTTTTTTTTATGAAAAGAAAAAATAATTGTATTTGTTTTTTCGAATGGATTATTTTTTTTCAGCTATGTCTATAACCACTCTAAGACTAGCAAATCCGAAAGGGAGATCTACACCAAGCCCGAACAAACCCCTGCTCGGTAGACTGTTTTAAACTGACCAAAGCCATGGAAAATGGCACTTTCACACTTGAGAAGAACGGTCGTCCCTGACGTCCCAGTAGATACGACAACAGCACCTGTGTTCATAACCTGGTTGACTCAAACCCTCGAGTTGGCAATCCACAAGTTACAACAGACGTTTTTCTCCAGCAAAAAATAACCATTCATCTTATCTTGACAGACAGTATTGAGTACAAACAGCTCTTGAGTATCTAGATACCACACAAATTATTAAAGAAGAAGGAGACAAATAGATTGATACACAGGTAGAGGTATCCGGAGCACAAAACAACCACTTACAGCCCCAACCTAAGCCTGAATGACCGTTCTCTGTTCAGAAAGATCAAACATCTATCTGAAAGGACTGCCCTGAAGAGGTCGTGCCTCGAGTGCAGTGGCAATCAAGAAGGTGACAGAAGAAGAGCTCTCGAAGCTACTTAAAAAGTTAGGAGACCACTGCCAGGAGTACTAGGATCTCAAGGCGACCATGTAATATGATTAGTCAGTTATTTGAGCATTTCAATTAATAATTGAGTTGTTATGGAAACCTCAAATTATTTACGACTCAACCCAACATTAGAAATTTTTTTACTCAATAAATAATATTTTACGATACATTTTGAGTATACCTTTGTACCTATTTATATCCAAGGGCCACTTTTATAATGCCGTAACATGTGTTACTTAATAACACAGATCCTCCTCCTCTATGTAATTAAGCACATACCTGACAAGTTGGAAAAAATTACTTTGATGTATGATTATATTTAAAATAAAAAAGAATTTACATACTTGATGGAGAGTAAAAGGACTTTCAAAACTTTTTCATGTAACCCCAGCATTGTTGATGTCGACTATTTTGAGAACATAAAAAAACCAAGTTTTATAAGAATAAAAACCCTTTTTCATTCATATTAAGGGAAATAATGAATTATTGCTTTGTATTTGATCAACAAAATGGTACCAACAAATAAAAGATATTGAACCTTTACCATCTTCCAAAAATCTTTGTATGTTAGATAAAATAAGAACAATAATTTGTTGACACCAAAATCTTCTCTAGATTTTGTTGAAATTCCAATTAAATTAAATATTTGTACTTTAGAAATATTATATTTTGGCCCTTGGTCTAATATCTAGAGTATTTTATCATATTTGATATAGTTATATTGATAAATCTCAATTAGTTATTAAATAAAAATACATTAGAAATTTTGTGCATTACAAAAACGTTTAGAAATGATAAGAATCTGCAAGTGTAATTTATCCGTCTGTCTAGCACATAGTTGTTATTTTTTTGTTTTGCTTTTTTGTACCGAGGTACAACTTTTTTAATATTCAGGTTTGGTTGAATACAGGAAAACGTCCAATAAATTTCCATGTTTGAATACATTATACATAATCGTAAGTAAAAACAAAACAGACATAAGATTGGGGGGTTTTATTATTCATCTGTAATACTAAGAATACTTATGGGGAGGTGGAAGGGGGTTGTTTTGACTGTTTCCTTTGTTTTTACTTACGATTTTCTTCGCTTTGTTTCCTTTCTGAGCTCCTTTTTACAATTAGTTTTATCAACTCTCTTCTGCAACAGTCTTGCCCAAGTTTTTCGGCATGACATGTAGTTTTAATTTAGTTGTTCTTTATTTTTTGAGAAATTTCTGACAGGATTTTCGAATCTTAGTATCCGTCTGGTCATCCTTAAGCAGGCTCACATTTTTTTCTGTCTTTTCTTTTCATGCATTGTTGGAGCTTTAAATGTGGCAGTAATTAGATTGTAATCAGATTGCATTCCAGATATTGCCTTATATTAAGTAATATTGGAGATAAGCCTTGCTGTAACGAATATATTCAACTATCAGCTCCTTTTATTGGATGAATTATTTCTTAATTGATATTAACTTTGGAAAAAATCTCCTCCACAGAATTTTGCAAATATGGAATATCCCCTATATCTGCTTCAATCGTGGATGCAGTTTCTTTTTCAGTTTTTTTCCCGGGAGTCTACAGAGTTAGGCTATTCTTCCTCAGGCTTATTTGAAGATTCAATTATTTTGTTACTCCATTCCATAATATACTGTTGGAAAAAACATTATCATATTTATATGATTTCATCCTCTCAGTTTTACATAAATGTTTTGTATATTCAAAATTAAAACAATTTTGAAATTGTAATCTTGATCCTTGGAATTTTAACCTTATCAAATGGATTTGGAAGGGCTTTATTTGAGGTAGGGTTAATGAATCTAAGCATTCAGAAATGGTAAGACCCTGCACTTATAATTTATACGTCTGCTTAGCACACAGTAGATGTTAATATTCAAGTGTTTCCATACTTTAGGTCATATTATGTAAACATTGATATTCAGTCTCCAACAATATTGGAATACGATCAAAAATAACTTTCTAGATCATCCTATTTTTTGAATTTCCTTTCCTACACCTTAATATCCAAACAGCTACGTAAGTAAACATTTCAGTTTAAAATTTAAGTTTCAGGGTAAGATTACAATGTAATGTTACTAAAATTTACAGTAAAATACTAATAACAACGGATAAAATCAATCTTATTATAAATTAAACAGTGAAACTAACAATTAGACTAAAATTATTTGTGATGAGCGTTGTTTACTTAATTTAGTTTGTAAACAAAGAAAGAAAGAGTGGCGCCATTTTGTAGCAAAATAATATAATTCCCTGACTGATAATATTATTTAATATAAAATATAAACGTACGTTACTAACATAGAGGGCGTTATGAAAATTATTCTCAACGTAAACAATTTTTTTGAACAACTAGTTTAACCAACAAACTACAGACTGACACACCACCCAGTTGGTAAAAAAAAATTTTTAGTTTGTTCATGCACTAAAACACTAAAAATAAATTTCAAATTAAAATCCTTTTCAATGCATTCAAATGGTGTTTGAAGTTGACAGAAGATACTTAATTTTTTTTCCAGCAAAAGTCCATCAAGTATTCCACAGAAACTTGAATAAACAGTGCATTTATCTTGCTGCTGCATCAATGAAAAATGTTTTAATAACTTCAGAGGATACAAAACATCCTTTTTTGCGATTATGCTTTATATTTTTAATTTAGGATTTGATTAAAGCAAAATCTACTTGGTTTCCGATGAGACTCCCCCCTTCCATTTGGAAATCTTAACCAAAACCATACATGTGGTAACAAAAGTATAGGTATGTATGCTCGTAAAAATATCCCTTTCCATCTTTGCCTTTATCAATTTTCTGATATGTTTCTCAATATTGTTATCAATCAAATTTCTATGCTCGAACAATAGTCATAGGTTATTTAGATAGATAATACTATAATGAAAGAGGACTCGGTTTTGTAGTTGCTACCTGAATATATATTTTCTTTTTCATCTTGTAAAGCTGTTCTCATTTTCCTTTCATTCATGAGGAGATACTACTTATACTTGTAACCACAAATGTATTTGCAAATGAATGATAGAGAGTAACTCTAAGAAATTATAAGTGAGCAGAACAGAAGCTCGAATTCACTATTTGCAGGGCTCTTTTTTCATAATTAAGTGTGGGATCAGGACAAATGACCCCAATGTCTACCCTAAAATCGGCCCTGTCTCCTTTCTCATCCTGATATTAAAAAAAAAATTACAAAGCTAATAAAAAAATAGAATTTCTAAACTTCAAGTCCTTGATGGCCATTAAAAAAAAAAGATTCGAAATTATCTTGCTCTATAAACAACTCACTTCGGAGAAATAAATCTCTTGAACTCAATGTGTGTAGGTTCGATAATCGGTCATTTCTAGAGGAGGAAATATATTTAATAAGTATGGACTTGAAAGACAATTCCTTGGTCAGATCGAGTAATTGTAATACAGTCATGTTTATTCATATTTAATGAGTGCAACTCTATCTGAACAATCATCAAGGGTGTTAAAAAAAAAAAAGGCAGAACAAAAAAAGATTCCTGTATTGAACAAAGCCAACTCGGCATGGGGCATGAATTTGAGCCTCTGTCACACCTCCTCAATTCACAAGTCCAATTGTCTACTTGTTGATTTAGAGTTGGAAAGACCAAATAAATTTAGTCATAAGAACAAAATGGAAAATCTACGAGGTAAAACTTTTTGATTTGATTTAATTAATTCATCATTCTATTCACCATTTATATTCTCCATGTCCAAAGATAGGTTTGTACAGGGTAGGCATGTTATTTGTGCCACAATTTTTTAACACAATTTTCCATCGAACCAGGTATCAGATCTAAAAAATAAATCCAGATTCTGAAAGCTTGATGGATTTTGATAAATTTTAATCACTAAAATCCCCTCCAGTCTCCATAATAGCATCTATACAAGGACGAAAGCATAAGGATGCCTTCACCACTTGGTCCCTTAGGAAATCCTTGAATTCATTTTTGATCCTACTAATAAGTTGTCATTGGTACTTAAGGAGTTCGGTTGATTTGTCGTTGCACCACACAAATTAACAACAATTTGATTCCGATTCTGTAAGTTTGGAGGCCAATAATTCAGCGAGATGAAGTAGTCAAAACTGTCTTAGAGTCATTGATACTTTTTTTAGCTGTGACAGAGGGCCCATTCCTGTTGCTACTTGTAAGGTATCTTTATGGCAACCAAGTCGATTCAGGGTTTTACCTTGGTCTCTAGCACGTCCAGGTAGACATCAGAGTTGACCTTGACGCCTTGGCGAAACACATGAGGTTGTATCACGTGGTTTTCGGAGCTAACCACCCTGAATACATATCTTTTTAACACAACATAAAGTAACCCTTGTCAAACCTTCATTCTATATACTAATTAAATTCTTACGTATAAAAAATATACATCTTAATTTATTAATCATATATGATTGATGAAAATTTTCTCTTTCAGGATATTAGTGAATAGATTATAATGTATTTTTTATTAAGATTCATTTAAAACGTTTCTCATGAATAATTCTTTTGTTAAGCTAATGGTTATTTTTTTTTCTCTTCTTCTTTAAAGATATATATGTTTTATTAAAAAAAACCAACCACAGATTTATTTATTTATCTATTATTGAGATTTACATACATCATTTAGAACTTTTAACTTTTTTACTATAAACTTGTTCATTTTACAGTTATTTCAATTAATTTTTCTGCACGGATGATAAAAATATTTAAATTTAAAAAAATTGCTATCTTTCAATTACATCATTTTCTAACAATATGGAATTATCTGCATGACAAAGCATAATTCAAATTTAACCAATCAACGTTCAGAAAACTGATATAGAGAAAGAAATAGAAATATTCTCACTTGACAAAAAATACAGTGTAAATTTTCGTTTTAATAATACAACGACGTGATATATTATTATTGATGAAAACCGTATATATTCCGTATATCCTCAATATTATTTTGCCTCTTTTATTAGTTCACATGAATGTTCAATCAGGTTTTGAATATAATTGAATGTAGTAGGAAAGGAAGTTCATTACTCAGGAGGTATTTAATAATAACAACAGCTCAGGATAAGAAAATTCATTTCTTTAGATTAAAAAATCCAAAAAGTGGGACAGCTAAAAAATAAAAACGATTTACATCAAATATACTGTGTATTTTGTAAATAAATAATAGTGTTGTGTCGATTTGAGTCGATTGATTCGATTTGATACATTAGAAAAAGAAAAACAGAAAGAGGAAAAAATAAATAGTTACAAATGCCCAATTAATATTTCGGCAATTTTCTTTTTTTTGAGCACTAATTAACTGATGTTTTTCCGTCACTGGGAGATACCGCCATTCTTTATAAAAACCATACTACAAATATATCTAATTTATCCCCTCAAATATAAAAAGACTTACATTAAAATTTTGATTTATTAGAAACTCACTTAGAAAGAGCGTTATATTTGATGATGCCTTGTGATAAAAACCAGGCTAGGCTGAATAGAAATATGAAGTCCATTCGGGTTTTTTATTTAAATATTACTTTATCTGTTTAATTAATTTGCACCAATTAATTATAAATAAAAATTGTAGTTTTACAGTTACTCCATCTGACCAAGGAATTGTTTTTGAAGTCCATATACGTGTACATATATGATGCACAATTTATTCTCTAAAAGCGACCGTGAATTGTATACCCGAATGCATTCTCTATAGGGGCTAGGATCATCCGTCCCCCTTTTTTTAAATTTGACAATCGACCACCATTGGAGTTAAATCAAAAAGTCATAGAATCAAGTCAAATCGACATTAATAAATACAGTTTCATTATATTAGCTGCAAGTAGCTATGTGCTCAAGAAAATAAACATAAGTCAATTTTAGTTTCGAAAAAAGGTTCTCCAAATCCAATTCAAGTTGACTTTTCCATGTTTTGGAGAATTTTTGGAAAAATTAATGTATAGCATAGAAGCATGAGAAAAGTTGATTTTGCTTGTGTTTCTAACCTATTCCATGAAATTTGAGTGTTCTGGAATGAGAACACTTTTGTTTGCTAAGAAATATAATACATTAAGCGTCAAAAACTTAGTTTATTTAGTGAAAACCATGCGGATCTTTAAAATTGTAAATCCTAAGGATTGCCTCCTCAGCTAAGTTATTTCATTTTTAATGAAATAACATTTAAGTATGTGCTGATGAATCACTGAAACTAACTTTGGGGATTTGTTGAGGAATTTAGTTAGTCACTGTAGGACTGAAAGTGGAATTGAGTATCGGTAACTGTTGTGTCTTGACGAGGGAGAGGAGACACAAACTATTTATAAGTGGAGAGATCCAGGACAACCGAGAGAAGTGAGGAGAAGGAAAGGCGTGGAGTAATAAGAGAACGGTTATTTATATGATCATCTGTATTCTTTATAATACAAAAACCCTACTCTAATAAATACGTGACTATTTATATTAGGTAAAACACTTTACTTTAATACATATGTATATATATATATATACAAGAAAATACGAGACTAGAAGAAGAAGAACAAGGGGGAAGGAAAACACGAATACATTACAGTAACAGAGTCATTCCTGACCATGTCCTTGCTTGATACGAATGGGACTTGTGTTTATTTCCTTAATCTTACAACTACTTGCAGCTAATTTCAATAAAACTTCATGACATCTAAGTTGTTCTCCTCTCAAACTTTCTTCAAGTTGTCAGGGTTAGCATGTTTAATTTCCGTTTCCTTTTTTTACATACTCAAAATACTTACGATTAACAAGCCTACTTATATTTTTGGAGATGGG
Organism: Lepeophtheirus salmonis; assembly: GCF_016086655.4. Lineage (NCBI taxonomy): Eukaryota > Metazoa > Arthropoda > Copepoda > Siphonostomatoida > Caligidae > Lepeophtheirus > Lepeophtheirus salmonis. Next base: position 22,446,054 of record NC_052138.2, on the reverse strand, counting down.
GGTTGAAAATACACATTCTGACCCGAACCCGCAGGTATACCGGATATCCCACGGGCCATAAGTCAATCTGTGCATCACTAATATAACTATATGTACATAAAATATAATTGAATATGTAAATGGAAAATTTTAAAATAAAGATAATAATCGTATCTTTTGCAGTTACTTTGTTAATTATGATTTTGTAATGATTTAAAATTTCTTGACTTTTTTGTTAATAATACAATTATTATATTGGGGTTTCATTAATTTTTAAAATAAGTTGTTGTTTTCTGATTATACCTAATTGTTTTCTTCTCTTGAAAATCAAACAAAAGAAATGTAATTATATGTAACGTCTCCCATATTACAACAATATGATTAATGGTACATGAAAGCTTCTATAATATTGAAACAAGAAACCATTAATATATATTATTATATGAATGGGATTCATTGTTCTGAAAAGACAAATAGGTGATGAAAAAAAAAGTTACAGCATTTCATTTCAAGGATGTTTTTTGTTTTTTTCAGCATTGTTCAACCCTCTATTTAAAAAATTTAATTACTATGTATAGAGCCCCATTAATTGTTGAAAAGAGCAATTGCATTAAAATTCGTTTTATTAAATTTTTATCTTACAATTGATACAATTTTTTATTACTTGCAAACCAATTTTACTTTTACGCCAAGGCATTCCATATCACTTAAAATATGTCTTAGGAAAAAGCTCATATACATTATAACTATACGTATTTACTTGCAAAATTAATACATGTTGAACCGGTGTTCGAAAGTTTTTGTATTGTGAATACTTTTATAGATATGAAGCATTGACTGAGTAAGGAAAAAGAATGGGTATGAAAATGAAGGCTATTGTTTTTATCTTTCAAACCAAACCAGTATTTGTATTATACTTCTAGACAAGTAAGGATATAAAAGATTGTATACAGTATCTTTGTACTGTATCAATGAGGTATAGATGAGACGGCCTAGTTGACAAGAAATAAAGTTTTTCCTTGGGCGTGTACCCCGCATGGGCCGTGCAAAATAATGGCTGCACAATAACTAAAAAATATACGCTTGAAGTAAAAAAAATAAATATAGTTTCATGGTTTTAATGTTTGTAGATAATATAACTATACACTTTTGTGCAAATTTTATTTGCAAAAATAATGAAAATTGCACAAGTTATGTCTTAAAAAATTTCTTAGAAATTTTACTCAGCTTGTAGAAGAGATATTGAGATGTAATTTGTTTGGGAAAGAAAACAAAAATATCCAGAATAGTTTAGTTAGTTTGACTCTACGCAAAAGCTTTGAGTGTAAAAGTTTGATATATTTCTTCCAATGAATGACCGAGGGGAACAAAACGTGAATATGTGTGACTGTTCTTGATCTCCTATAGCATTACTAAGGAATTAATTAATTTATGATGTACTGTATTTAATTTATTATTTTATGTTGAAGGGTGTTATTTTATAATCTTTGAACGAAACGTTTGATTTAACTTTTCCTTGTTCGGGAGAAGTATTTTTATCATATTTGTATAGCTAAGACTAAGGATACTCTAAGGAAGAAGGGGCAAAAATATGAAAACAGTGAAAAAATATCTGATTAAATTCTGAAAAGTTAGATATTTTGTCTTGCATCATTGTTTTTGATATGATTTTTTAGAAGAAAAATTACAATTATACTTCTAGCATGCACTACAAAAGTCCATCATTCTAATCATTTTATGATCAAAGATACGTGAATGGGTGACCATAATTTAAATACCTATTTTTTTGTTTCATTATCATTTCTTCTGTTGTATTGCCTCTTTACCTAAAATAAAATAGTCAGATTTGAAGTGGAAAAATTATACTATTTACCTCTACACATTAATATATATTTTTGTGTATATTTTACACATTGGAGCTTTTGTTGAATCATTATTTTTAATAAGAAGGATTGGTAATATGTTAACAATAGTTTGGATTTGAAAATAATATATAAAATCATTTTTCCTTTTTATAGAATTTATCAATGCTATTCAAAAGAATAATATCGATATATTAAATAATTAAAGGTTGCAAAGAAAAAGTGGGCAATAGAGTTATGGATCAAAAAATTAATTATTCCTTCCTTATAATAATTTGAATCTTATAAAGTAAAAATAATTGTAAATAATTTCATGTAAACACTTATATGGATTTATAATTGCTAAATAGTTATTTTAGCAAACCATATATATACAGAGAATGTTTGTTCAAATAGACAGAAACTTTTACAAGTATGCAAATTCGAAGGACATTGTGACTTTTAAAATCTTGGGCTCATTCTTACATTTCATATACAATACTCAATATCTTGCTATTAATTCCGTTTAAAATGTTGGACAATATCCAGAAACGAAGAAACATTCCATAAGTGGGAACAATACTTTGAATTTAAAATTTCTGCATTATACAAAGGTGGCCCATTAGCTCAGTTGGTTAGAGCGTCGTGCTAATAACGCGAAAGTCGCGGGTTCGATCCCCCCATGGGCCAAATAATTTTTTTAAATTGTAGATTTGTTTATTTTAGCTATTCTGGTATAAATTATAATAATATTTTTGATTGTATAATTATTAGTTCAAACTATTCAATCTGCACCCCTATGCATTTCGTTGTGAAAAGGGTTAATCTTTTCCAAACATTGTCTGTAAAAACTACAAAATATATTTTACAGTAGCAAATATTTTTGTAACTATTCGAATTAACTCAAGCTACTCATTCATAAAAAATGTCGTAGAAAAATATAAAGCTATTCCGATAGGTCAATTCAAAACTTATAATGAAAAATCCCTTAATTACAAATAAATACTCAAATGTAATTATATTATCGTATTAAATGCATTTTCAATCCATTTAAAGTCTGACTTGTGAATGTTTATATGGAAAAATTCACATATCCTTGAAAATAAAAATGTGTTTAATTGTCTTCTTTTTTTCCTTTTTTTGATAAAATATTTAATATTTTGAGCAATTTCCTTTCAAAAATAATAGGGATTGGAATTTTATGAAAATATGCATATCATGCAAATATTCTTTTATATTGATGGGATTTGAAGTGTCTTTACTAATTGGAATGATTGAGTTATTTTACTAGCATTCGCTATTTTACACATGTTCTTATAGAGATAAAACAAATTACTAACGATTCGTGGTCTGCTTCGATCACATGGGTACTACATCGGTTAATAGAGGAATCTCTTTTTAAAAAGTGACTTTTTTAAACTTACATAGACTATTGAGTACTAAACAAAGACAAAGTGATTCGCCGGCTATATTCTTATAGACCCTGTATTGACGAGTAAATTGATAAATGTATGTACATAAAATACCACATTTCTATTTCCCTCCCTCTCTATCAGAGAAAGAATGTTATCTAATTACTACCCAGTTATAAATTTTACACTTTATTGTATTCTTTTTTAGACTATTTTCAGCTTTTTCCAAACCTAATTTAAGAGATACCCTGCACTATGCAGTAACTTTTTCCAACCTGACTCCTTATACAGGTTTGACTGTATTTGAAATTTTTTATTACTATCCTGATCATATGAATGTAAAGTATATTAGTATGAGTAAAGCCGTATCGAAAGTGTAGAAATGGAAGAGTTTGAATACCCCAGATATTTAAAGTGGCAGGTTTGGCAGAATATTAAACTTTCTGTTGAATATAGTGAAGATGAAAATAGGATGGTCAATCAAAGAGTAAGTGGTGGGTACATTCAGTGTGCGAGGTAAAATCGTGGAATTGACTGTTAATAAATCTGAATTACTTTAGTGTTAATATTATAGAATACTAGGTTTTGCAATTAAAAGTAAGATCTATTCCGGTTAATAAATAAACATTCAAAAATTAATAGTTGTCAGCATGGAGGCGAAAAGGCAAAGAGTATCTGATTTTCTCCACGCTCAAGAAAAGGTCGACAAGATCATGAAGGTCGTAGGGTGCTCCCATAGTCTTTTTGACAAGATTAAAAGCATGGTGGCTTCAGGTAAGAGCCTTGAAAGGTCCGCTGGCAGCATTAGACGCTAGAAAATAGGGATCATGGAGGCAAGGATACCACAATCACCAAAAGTTGACCAAGTCAACGAGACAGTATGCCAAGGCTCTCAATGTCAATGATTGGACTGAGAGAAGGTATGTTAAGGATTTTGGGAAAGGGTTCTTATGTAAGAAGACATCGAAAATTGTTTTCAATAACAACCAAGACCAACTGGGTCAAGAGAGGTCAAAAATTGTTCACCTGATTAAACGTAAATTGGGTCGGTATGGCCACCATCCTTCCCAGACTTTTCCCCCTTTGTCCATGCCATTTTGGGTGCAGTCGAGAAAAAACCCTGTACCACCCCTCACCGAAATTTGGATGACCTAAAGGCCTCTATCGAGCAACATTGGATGATCATGTCCGAAACCTCCATCAAGAAGTGCTGCGGCACCTTAGGACCCATGATGGAGATCAGCGTGGGAGCTAAAGGAAATCATTTTGAAAAATAGAAAGGTATATCAAAAAAGAAGTCTTCTTTTCATTTTTTCAGAAGTTAACTTTATTTGTTCCTTATCAAAAAGTCCCCAACTTTACCTGGCACACTGTAATAAAAGTAAAATTAAATAATAATTTATTTCTATCTTCTATTTCGCTGTACTAGGCTCTTTTGTCCATTATTATGATATAGTTTTCACAACAGCGAGAGGAATTGATACTGAAAACAAACGACACTTTTCACAGAAAATGTGAACTTGCTCACCTATTAATAAATTCCTTGTTTAATTTACCCTGATTGAAATTATTCGTCTGTTGGCTGAACTGTGGCATCCAAGGGCGTCTTTACTGTGAAGGGTCTAGGACAAAAATTAATATGCAAGCTCTTTTTTTTCTTTTATTAAATTTGAATTTCATTTTCAAATATTCTTATATTTTTTGTTTTGTTTCTTTTATAAAACAAACGAACATATTATTAATTTTTTTTTGTAATTTAAAAAAAAAATCAAAATTGTGTGGACCCTTAAATTTTATAATTAAGCGTGGAACGAGGTCAAATCCCCTCCCCCCCCATGTCCTCTGAAACCACCCCTGGTTGTACTCCTATCTATAATCATTAACAAATATCATCTAATAATACACGTATCCATAATATATATTATTTTGTTAATGAAGGTCTATATGTCTCTTTTAATAGAAACATTCCCACGATAGGTTATAAGGTCTTTAGAAGGATATGTGAATGACAAAATAAATCTTCGTTCACAGTGAAAATAGAGTCATTATTCTATTGTACAGGTATGATTTGTAATGATTAAATAATTCACAATTGCTATTGTACATAAAGTTAAAGTTTTTTTAAAGCATAGTTCCTTATCATGGTTGCCAATGGGTATGTTAAAATTGGGGAGGGGGATAAGTTTTTCTCAGTCATTATCTATAAATTATATTCTTATCGAAGAGGAGATCATCATTGTTAAATATATCCTTGTTCGCAGTTAAGTTTACGTTTCTATTTTTGATGTATTGTCGATATAATCTTGCCTTATAGCCTCATTTCCACTCCCTTTAGCAATGCATTGTAATTTCTGGAGCCATTATAAATATAAATACAAAATTAGGAAGATTTCTGGTAGCAAAAGATTTTTTTAAAGAATTATAGAAAAAACTTTCATTATACAATTAATTGAATTTATAAAATATTGATCTGACTTACTAGGAACATTTATAAATAACCCTTCATAATATGTTTCAGCATGGATATTGAGCGAAAAAAGTAGCACAGTTCATAATTTCCTTTCATATTGATAGCTTAACCAGAAAAAAAATGCACCATTAAAAGAAGAAATCTTTGAACACCATTTTATCTCATCTTTTAATGTTCTCCAAGAACATATTTTATCCCGAACCTAAAACTAAAACTAACTGGACAAAATATGAATAAGTGATCAATTAAGCCCTTGTAAAAAAATATATTTAAAGTAATTAAATTTTTAATTGTATATTGTTTATTCTTAACATGAATTATTGCTGTGTAGAAGTAACATATTATTCTTTAAATGACCTTTAAATACATAGAAAAGTAAAAAAAATATTATGAATTATTTGAAAAATATAATTTAAACATAAGTTTAGATATTATTAAAAATTACTTTATCCAATGAGGGATTGACTTGGATTGGTATGAAATATAATCAAGATTATAAATTACAATATTATTTAGTATACCAATATCAATTTGAATTAGAAATTTGGCAAAGTTATGATTTAAAACAACAAAACAATGTAAATAAAAGTTGATCTGTTTTTTTATGTTGTTTTTTCTTCAAGAAAGTTGTCGGGATACATTAGGCAAAACTAAAGGATAAATTATTTTGTGATTAAAGATATGTGTGCCTGAATGTCTTGTGTCAACAAATCCCCGTTGAGAACCACTAAGGTCTACATGCTATACTTTTTCTTCCAAAAAACTATCACCCTCTCCCACCATCCTATCCTCAGGTTCATTCATCTACGTATTATTTATCCACAATCTATTGGGATTTATATTGGCTAAACATTGGTAAGAGACTAAAGCCGAAAGGGAATCTGGTCTATAGATATTTAAAGTAATTTGTGAGATTAGAAAATCATTGTTTCTTTGACTAAGTTTTACACTAATTTATTAGAAATACTTATGTTTAAAAAAACTGATTTCAAAAACCCGTTTTTATGAACTTTTTTTGGTTAAAATAATTAATTAAACAACTAATGATAAGCTTATAAATGTTTTAAATAGATATTATATTTTTCCATTAAAATTAGGGAGGTTTGTCATATTTGAAATTTGAAAAACAAATTAAAGTTTATATGAATTAACTTTCCATATTTACATATTTGATATTTCATTAAATATGAATATGATTTTAAGTTCAAACAACTCTACCTTGAAATTTTGAGATCGTTAAGGGTACTCACCAAGTACCATCATTTAATCAAAAAAATATATACCGTAAAATAATTTTGATTCTTAAAAAAAGAAAATATTTTTGTCATAGACGGGTGATTAATTTTCCCTTTGATAATGAATGGTAACAAACCATGAATAAAATGGTAGTTACGCAAAATGGAGCCTTATATATACCATTCATTTAAACTTTTATAATCCATACAATCTATAATTGGTTGATGAAATATCAGCACATATTTAAAAAAAAAAACTAGGGATAGTTACAACAAGGCCTGTGGACTTATACTCGAACTCGTGTACTCGCTGATTTGAAATGCTTTCTGAAGACTCGGACTCGTCTAAATTTAGTGTGGGTCCTGAGTCCTTCCTTCTTTTTTGTATTAATTATAATAGTTAATCCATGTCAACTTGCACAAGAGAACCTGGCAAAACGTTCACGCTGGATCAAGAAAAATAACATTGAAGGATACAATCATCCATGTCGAGAATAGATCTAGACTCCGAAGAAAAAAAGCCTTTGACACTATAAAAAAAAAAGATCTTCCTACGTATTCCTTGGACGTTCTTGCACTTGTGTACAGATTAGTGCCAATGCCATTGTCGCATGTGAGTGTCAAGCGATTGTTTTCTGCAATGATATTTCTTTTCAAGTGACCAGAAAGCGTCAATGAAAGGGTATCGTATGAATATATTCCTTTTCTTACGAGCAAACTGGGATATGTAAATACTTTTTTGATTTTTTTTCCTCTATAGTATTTGTTAATATACATAATCGAAACGACAGTATTTGGTCAATCAAAACTATGTTACTGAAGATTCTATTTCTGATTTAATTTTATATGTGGAACACTTTTGCAGAGCATGAGTGTCTTTTTGTAGTTGTGTTCATCAAGATTTATACATAGATTTGAAACTTGCCAGATTTAGGACTCAGACTTGAAATTTCCGTTAGACTCTGGACTTGATCTTGAAGTTCAGGTCGGATTCGGAACTTGGACTCGCCCTGAAATTTTAGCAAGTCCAGTCCCGGATCATAACCCTTCTTTTTGTTAAATTATCCTGGCTGGTTCGATTGAGACACGTCAAAATGTAAAATAATCTACAAACATAAGTTTGATATTGTAGATTTGATATAAATATCAACTACTGGGTGATATAATATCCATAGGCAGCTTTTCTACAAATAAAATATGATTGTAATCTATCAAATGTTGCAACTGCCCCCATAGCTAGGGGGATTGCAACAGTTTAAGAAAAATCAAATTTGGTTTAAAATTAAGAAAATTAGTCTAAATGATATTATTTGAAAAATAAATACAAAGGTATTTCAAGTTGTTGAACAAAATTTTTAAAATTAATTAAAGTAAATTAAGATATACTATGATTTATATGATAGAGAACTGATCAATATTATAGATAAAAATCTCTTCAGGGGCCTAATTGGGTAACAAACATACTTCCTGTGAAGTGTCAAACTATGAAGAAGAGTAAATTATACGAGGAAAATTGCAACACTTGTGTTTTTTGATAAATTTGTATCAACTCAGAGTGAAATAATCAAAAAATTAAATGATATCAGTTACAGGATAAATAATTAAACACTATTTTTGCACAAATAGTGATCCTAAAAATAAACATTTTACCCCCAAAAAATAATTTTTATCCATTTCTCTAAGAAAAAATGTCAAAACTTTTTTTTTAGTTCATTCAACACAATCTGCATTATTTTAGATTTGGTCTTTGGGTAAAATATGTTGTGGGAGAACAAATTATAAAGAAGCAAAGAAATGAATGGCTTACTAAACGCCATTCAATGATTTCTTCAATTAATATTTCTTTTTTTTCTGATAAAATGTATTGAAAGCATGAACGACGCTGATTTTCCGCTCAATATCCAAGCATGTGTACAAGATACAGGACCTATTGTCACTGTTACGGGTGTCCCATTCACTAATTTATGTAATACATTAATATACCTAAAAGTTATTAACATTCTGAACATGAGTAATTATAAAATTAATACTCATGTAGACATAGAAGTAAAATAAGTTCATCTTTTTGTTTTCTACCTTTAATATCTATGTATCTACATAGATATTCAAAATCAAATAGTATTTATTCATTATTCATTCAATCCATATTTTGTTAAAAATATTTTTTAATACGCTTTGTCTCTTCACGCTTTTTCTTTCTACAATTGGTCTCAAATATATGTTTTTAATTTGACTTTGTAAATATATTAATAATTGTAAAACTATTTGAATGTCAAAAAAGTAACGTTAATAAGTTTGATACAACGACAAATATGTTCTTAATACAAAGTATCACACAATATTTCATATCTACTATTATTTTTTGCTCCAGATGCCAAGATTTTGTTTTCATGGGATGTCTTGGGTTTTGTACCTTCAAGAAATTCCCAAGTAATCCAATATTTAATTATTTCATAATATAAGTTTATTTACTTATATATTTATTGTTCATTACTTACTATTTGATTTTTTTTTACGGGTCGGATCGGATTACGGAATTTAAAAAAACAGGCCCTTTTAGCTCTAAAAAATAGTTTGAAGATACTTTGATAAAACAAATAATGAATATATTTGATGATAATTAATGCTCCAATACTATATAACTATGATTCCCACTCAAATTAGTCCAATATTTAAACATAAAACGTTTAATTAATTGCAAGGAATTGCAATCATTAAGTGTTCTTTTAATAATAAGTATCCAGATTAGATTCCTCTCTTCTTTAAACTTGTTTCTCCTTTTAATTTATAGGCTAATTTGGCAGTTGTCTTAATTAGTGATGCAAATTGAATTTATTTTTTAACTTGACTTTTTTTGTTTTTTAAGTTGGCAAATTGAAGAGTAAATTTTCTTTTCTTAAGTTGTTGTCATTATCATTTCATTCCTGAGAAGTAAACTTCCTTTTTACTACATACAAGCTATCATTGATATATACAAAACAGTATTGAACATTAGTGTGTGTTCATAAAAGACGGAAAGTAACCCAGAGGATTTGTTGTGGAGTTATAATTGTAAGTACTTGTTGGACTCAGAGTAGAATTGAGGATCCATTTCTGAGTCATTCTTGCCTATGTCCATATTTATTGAAATAGAGATGAAAGATGAAAATCCAGTGTGGAATGGGCATGTTAAAAAACGAAAATCAACATGATAACCCTAACAATTTGAAGAATGTTTTGGAGGAGAGAAATAATAATGTTTATGACGTTTCATTAGATCAGCTACAATCAGCTGTGACAAGAAAGGAAGGAAAAAACTATATAAAATAGGACATTTGCTAGAGTTACTCACATGTCGATTCCCAATTCTACTCTGTGTCCAACAGGGATTTACAATTATAACTCCTCAAAAATCCTCAGGATTACCCTCCATCTTTTATGAGTACACACGAACGTTCAAATAGGTTTTGAATATAATTAAATATACATAGGAAAGGATGTTGCCTAGTAAGGAATTAAATAATATTGACAACTGCTAAAGAAAAGAAAATTCCTTCTTTATACTACCAATTAACGGGCCAGCTAAAAAAACATCTAATTTACATCAATCTTTATTTCCATCTTCTGATCTTCCCTTGTTACAGCTGTTCTAATGAAAGTCATGAAATCCAAGCTGCTTCTCTTAAAAACATTTTTCAATTTGTCAGGGTTATCGTCTTGCCTTTCGGTTTCATTTTTTTAATATACCCAAAACGTTACCGATAAGCATCACTGGTTATCATAGCGGTTCGAGTCAACTGCTGAAGCATCCACAAAATGACTCAAATCAATTATTAATTTAATAACATTAAATTATTCCAATTCGTGGCAAAAAATTTAAACTTTTGATCTTTTTATTAGAGTAACATGATTGGAAATCCTAATTACGTAGTATTTCAGCATGTAATGTATCATATAATATAAAAGCTATAATAGTTTAAAATTTATCATTTTTTCTTAAATTATAAAAGAAATACTTCGATTTTACACTATTGATTATTTTCTAACGGGATCTTGATATTTTACAGAATATGATCAACCCTAATATACGTTCTACATATGGGAGTGGGGCTCTTTATCTCACTTCAATTTTCTATCAAGCTTTACTAGTTTGCTTTCATTCCGCTTTCGGGGAATTTAACCTATAAGTTGTACATTAGTTACAGCTTTTTGAGATGGATTGGTACTGAGTACACTCCATGTTGATATATTTTATAACTTTAAACTAACAGATTAATTTTTTCATGTTGATTAATTGTCTTCTGAAAATCAAATATTTGTTTAAATCATAAAGTTTTATTTTATTTTATTATATATAATATATAGTTATTTGTGGTTAATTTAAGATTTCAATGGAATTAATCGGTCCATCGAGTATTTAGTGCGATCTTTTGAAGTTAAAGAGTATCTTGAGGCAAATTATAACTTTGCAGTTGTTGCAATTTGAGGCAAAATGAGAAGGAAAAAGAAAAATAATTTGCATTTCTAACTAGTTTTGAGTAGAGAACAGTGCCAGAACCTTAAATATGGAATGGTTGAAAATAATAAGAGGATCACAAATGAAGAAATTTATATTTTGATTAAATTAAGTTTTGTTTTTGTATGTACCGATGAACACTATTAATTTATATTATTAGTTATCGATTATATGACTCAACAGGTCTCAGAGCTGTCTCAACTTGCCCCATCGATTTTTCTTGTGGTGAAAGAATATCCTCTTAAGAAGAAAAAAAAATTAATTCATGATCTAATCTGTTTTGGAAGTATCCATGGATGTGATCACAAATCGTGGAAAAGGCAGAGTGTCCTTGTTGTAATCCTTTGCAGATGAATCAATGTAGAGAATGCAAACTTCTTAGGCCTGGACATGTCAAGGCCTTGAATGGGGAAGTTACAGTTATGAGCCCATTGGTCTGCCACCAAGACTCTACTCCATACCACACGGCAAAGAAAACGGTGACCTAGTTGTCTAAACTTTTTTTGACTCTGTGGGGCCAAGTGGTTGACGATCAAGATCACTGGACGTCAATTCAATGGACTCCGTTGCGTTGGAGTAAATTGAGAGACACACCAACAGATCATTCTGCAACACCAAATCTGAGTTGATGTCTAGGATCCGGGAGGAATTTTGAAATCTTCCATAGGAGACATTTTTTGCCATTGGTTCTTTTTTCAATCATATGATTAGTTTAGGGGGAAATTCATTATTAAAAAAATTGCGTTGGTTTTTAAATTGAGGTTGCACCCTGTGACTGTTTTTCATACATAGAGATCAACTTTGCTCTATTTTTTGGATTACGACAACTTAGAACATATATTTTAGGAATATTGATGTTTTTTGTTTTATTTTAATTTACTCATTCCCTATTAAGATATAAAACCGATATTTGGGATAAATGTAAGGAATTGTAAGGTGTTTCCAATTGCATACTTTGTTCAACTCAGTTATATTTAGTTATTTTTGTCTTTTTTCATGTTCTTTATGTTTCATTTATTAGATTTCTATTCAAAGTATCCACCGTGTAGGTACTTATTTACTTAAAATATCTACCTATATACATAGATGCTCAACCCTTATTTCTTTCGAAGAAAATACAAACATTTATTATTATTATTATAAGACAAAAAATGCCTTACGCAATGGATTTTTGAGGGTAATAATCCCAAGAAATAACAAAAGGATCATGAGGTTCACCCTCTCTACCTCATCATTTAGATACTATAAGCAAATAACCTTGGAGAAGAGGAAATTGTGCTGGTAGAAGTCAAGGTGATTGTTAACTATATACGTGTGTGTGTACTGTGTAAGCCACACCATATCTGAGATACTACATTCATCCACACACATACTCGTACATTAATTATGAATATATAAAATGTATGTTTTCTTTGTAAGAGAAAAGGGTGATTTAACTATGTTTTTGATGGTTGGGATATATGTTTCCTAGATATATATAATCACCCTCTCTTAATGGCAAGAAAGTAAAAAAATATACAATTTGTATCTGTGGTAACTCACTACTAATAAAATATGACCATGATTCAATTTATTTTTCAAGTAGTATTACAATATAAACCATATATTATATTGTCTCAACAAAACATCCTTTTAATAATAGGTGTAGTAAAAAGAAATCAATTATTTTTCCAATAGATGGCTTTAGTAATGTGTATCTCGCGTTGAGTAAGTGCCATCGGTTAACACTAGATATTGTAGAACGATGAGATTGGATACTCAAAAACTTATGATACAGTTATGTGATTGTTTGACTGAAGTTTATTTGAGCGGTCGTCAAAGATGGGCAACAGAAAAGAGTTAATACGCCATATTTTACAGCTTTTCTTCGAACAAGAGTAAAACGCAAGTCAGGAAGCTAAAAATGTGAATATTGTTTATGATCCTGATACTGTAACACCTAATAACAAACAATTTTGGTTTCGTCTATTCTGTGATAGTAGTTTTTATGTCAAAGATACACTAGGCTCTTGAAGGCCAATTGTTTAAAATGTTGATCAAATAATGGAAATCGTGGAGTACAACCGTCATGTAAGAACTGTTCTGATTGACAATAAGATAAAATTCATTATATATTTTTCCAAACAATATCTATTATAATCCTGAGAAGACATCAGAATGCTTCATCAGAACATTTTATACACGGAGTATAAATCTATGAGTATTAGTGTTAGATCGGTCTAAAAAAAACTAAAAAGACTGCAGTACTCTCAGTCCGGTCCTAATGAAATTTGTGAGTCCTAGGACCGTTCCAGCTATCCTTCATTATTTTCTTTGTTCCTATATTCTTCAATCCTAGCTATGAGTGAAGAAACTAAAGGATAGCTAGGACTGAAAGACCGATGTATCAGTCCTTAGGACCATTGAATGGTAAAAACGATCGGACTGATAAAAAAAGACTGATAAGGCGATCAGTCATAGAACTGACCAAACACTAATTAATATTGATCTTGGTTGGTGGCAAGTACTGCTGTGTACGTTTTTATTTAGAACCGAGATCTTCAACTCAGTCCAGTCTCACCTATCAGAGATATATTGATCCTTTAGACGTCAATAAGGTTTTTTTTTCTTTTATTAATTTTTCCAGTATATAATTGAATAAATTATGTTATATGTTTGTATTTTATTGCATTATAACGAAAACGTGAATATTTTTTTAAAGATAGATTCATACACCTCACCTATATCTTATTCTGTTTAATAAATCATCCACATTTTTTCCGAAAATTCCAAGGATCGACAGTTAAGGACCGGTCTCAAGGACTGACATTCGTAAAAGTCGGTTCTAAGATTGGACCAACACAACACTGGTGTTGAGTACACTTAATCTTGAGCTGTGCCTCATTCTTTGAATTTACTCCTGGTTGTAACGGCCGGAATTTTTAGGCCTACTTTACTTCCTTGAAGTGTTTATATGCACCATAAAGGGAAATATTTTTTCAATATGCTGCGTGAGTCATATTTTTGCTGCAGTTTTTATGTAAATTCCTAATTATTTTTTATTTATCCGATATTTGATGATGCTTTATTATTTATTTAATTCTTCACACATTCTGATATAGATTATGGAGGTTCTTATTATTTACAAACAACAATGACGCATATGAAAAAAGGAAATGAAAAGGGAGTAGGAGATCTCATATTCAGAATAAAACAAGGCTTGTTTGATTATGATCTATTAATTTAAATATAATTCATCCTCTTCAGTCTACGAAATATAGCATCGTTTTCTCGACTACTATTTTTGATTATAGATTCACTGGTATAAAATATACTGGTAAAAAAGTATTCAATTTGTTCACTGAAATGTTTATATTTGATTTTATATGTTAAGACTACTGCGGACATAAGAAAAAAATTCATGATAAAATACAAAATCTAATAATATATTCTTAATTTGTGAACATATTATTTAAATTCAAAATATAATTAAAATTTAAATCCAAACTCAGTAATAGTTATTTCGCAAAAAAAAAAAAAAAATATTTAAACAAGTATTTCTACATATTTAAATAGTGTACTGACATGTTAATTTTATGGATGTTTTGTTTGAAAATAAATTCTCTAATTCAGTTTTTTTAACAATCTAACGATTATTCAGTTTGAATTCCAGTTTTCTTTGTAACATATACATTCTTTATCTTGTTAATTTACTCCAAAAAGGATTAAACTTCGTGCTATCAAAGTTTAAAAAGAATTTTGCCATGATCACTGGACACAAATTTAACGAAATACTTTTTATGGGACCACAATAACTGTTTAAGACCACTGTTAAGTGTGATAATTTTTGTAAGGAGATAACCCGCTCATACAATTCTTCTATTAGATTAGTCCTATCTCTCTTGGCTTCTAATGAACTGCTAAACAATAACCCCATGTTGTAAACAAATTAGGTTACATATGCCCAAAAGCTACTGATTTATGTTTGCCAACTGTATAAATAGTCCGCGAAGAGGTGATCCCGGACGTTTCTACAACTTAATAGAATCATATAATGAAAATCCTTACTACCTTGGTTCTCCAATTCCCTTTTATATTGCCTTGGAAAATGTCCCACTGAAGCGTGATTTAAGTCTATCAATAGAAGCCTTATAAAGGAGACTCCATCAAACTTAGTGAAAAGGAAGTTATAACGTCTTGGATGCCTTGTTAATGAAGATTGATTTATTTTCCGGGCAACTTATCGAGGGCTCGAGCAATTTCTTTGGAAACCCCTTCAAAAGGAAATATGGCTCCGCAAGAGGATGGCGACCTATTTATTATTCACCAAAAATATATGAAAGAGATGAAAAGTTTTCCTTCGGCGACTCAGAGAAGGACCCCTCTTTTCAATTATTTTACGAACGTCTGAAAGTAAGCCACGTGATCAGCATGACTGTAGGGCTCTTGGAGGCGTTGTTTTAAACATCAATCGCCCAGACCGATTGGACGGTGGTGTCATCCCCTTCCTATAAAAACTTTAACAAAATTAAACTAATCATTACAAAAGTCATACTTGTCCTCTATTCCGCATGTTCAAATAAGCTCAAGACTCCTATAGACCTCAATAAGTTGGTCGGGAAGGAACTTAATCTACTAGATATTACTCACAGCTTCTTAGGATCAGAGGTTTTTGCTATTTTTTGTGTATTACCTACAACTAATCAAGTTATCATTTATATAGTTATGTTTCTTATTTAAAAAAACGATGTTCAGTCGTGGGTTTTTAAGCATTTTGTTCATTATGTTCATAAGTATGCCATTTTAGAAGTGTTGAAATAAATAATTATTGATTAAAAAAAAAAATATGTGACTGAGGTTTCTTATTTAGTTATTGAATAATTCATGGTATCATCAATACCCTCAGTGGACAAAAATTGATCATGTGGTAGACGTTTCACCACTTGGTTTTATTGGTTTGTGATCTATTAGTATTTATGAACTACGTGTTATATCATTTCTAAAAAGAAATATGATAAATTTAATTATTAAAAAATAAAATAAACCACACACAAATAGACAGTTTTTAGTTCACGAACTATTAATGTTGAAAAATACATGCATTTAGTTTGTCCTTTATTATTTATCTATTGCAGTGATTCTCAAACTTTTTTCACATGGACAATAATTAACTGAGCAAAATAAGGAATGTAAAGCATAATAATTACTATTTTTATACAGCACCCTTAGAAATACAGGACGGCGTTACCTCACTAACACAAAAATTCACAATGTTTTTTAATTCAGCTGTGGAAGTTTCAGACTCTGTTTGTCCACTATTCTAAATGCTCATAGGCGAATTCTTTCTTGTTAATCAGTGAACAATTACGAACAGTTCCTGAATAATAATTCCATAGTCGGGGAAGAATTGGCTAACTACCAACTGATTTTGGATCTTGTTTATTTATTTTTAAAGGAAAGGTTTCGAGATGCAATAAAGCGAACGATGTGCAGATATACAAATGCTTGTTGTTAGTATGCACAGGGAAAATTATATCCAGTTTACTTCACAACAGCTTGTGAGCTTTGATCTGAAACCAAGCAGTTTATCAGACAAGGGAATGTCTTTTGACAAAAACAACGAGTTTCTTAATATTAAATGTTGGAAAATGTAGTTTTTTAGAGGCGCCTCTTAGACTTTCCGAAATACCCCAGTGTGCTGTGGCATTCATTTTGAGAAAGGTTGATCCATACAATGCTCTTATAGTAAGAAATCAATACTTGTGGATTAAATAGTATACGTTTTGGTACAAAAGGGATTTTTATGTTGTCCCTCAATTTTTATGGCAAATATCACCACACGTATGACGATGGAGTCTTTTGCTGACATCATAGCACATACGTATTATATAAATGTAAAAACAGTTGGGATAAACTTTTCCACCTCAAATAAACAGAAGAATAATGAAGCAGTCATCCTTTAGATATTCTAGGCCAAGGTCACTAAGTCCAGTTTATATAACCTTTATATATTTTCTTTTGTATACTAAAATTTTCAAAATCAATTAGTGAATTGTATCAAACGGCTCATTCATATTTTAAATTTACTATGAGAACGCTTAAAAAGCCACCCTGTATAAAAACTATTTGTTCAAGTTACTGGATTTTTCCTTATAATTATTTACTTTTTATCTGGAGGCATTCAATTTATACTTCACAAAAAGAAAAGATCCATATCAATCAAGCTTATTGAGATAAATGGGGATATTCTTTCATTCTTTCTACATTTCAATCTCTATCTTTGGCTTCAATAAATTTCTCATCACTTTTTGACTTCTATTGGTTAATATGTATTATTAAAAACTAAATGTATTTTCTTCTTTACAATTATCATTATTATCATCCTTGAACCCATTCATCGAAGCAATTTCATAGATGAATGTTTACATATCTAATCAATTATCTTCAGGGTTACAATGTTCAGAAATTTTAAGTGTATTTGTTTTCTATATTAAACATTGGAATATCTACCTATATTTGTGACATGTCGACATAAAAACAGGTTAAATCTGTTCTTTAAATTATATTTACAACTTTTTTGATTCCTTGGGTAAAAGTCGCAGTTGTAACTGATTATTACATGTGATCAAAATTCAATATACAATGTAAAACAGATAAATAGATTGGGAATGATTAAAAAAGCTGCAACTTCTAAAGCTTTAAATTTTAAATGGGGAGCATCATAAAAAGCCCAAGTTTTAGATAGCAAAGTCCCATAGCGAAAAAAAAATACTTTACTGATATAAGACTGCATAATGAGCTGTTAAATCATTATGATCCTCTGTTATGAAATAAAAAAGAAATATTTTTTGTCAATTGCTTCTGGTTTATCTTAGCCTGCTTTAATATTGACATGTCACATATGTAAATATTAGGGCTGTATAAGTCCTCAATATGGGATCTAAAATCGGTAACGTCCCCTCCTGTCCAGTTCTGTCTCTGTTATTGATCCATGAAAACCGTACTAAATTTTAAAGGGATTTCTTCAAAACATCTTTTACACTAATCTTATAGGAAAGTAATATGATGTGGTAAACCAAGGAGTACTTTAGTCTCTAGACCGCAATCTGTTTGAGCTTTAGCTACACATGCTTGTTGGTAAACCTCATCGGAAGTCACATTCATTATTTGTTATTATGTATTATTACATTATTTGTACTCTCAAGATGACTCTTAGATTGAATCAATATTACTTTTGACAGACTATTTCACGAGAAATAACAAGATTTTTTTCAAAAGAACAGTTATTTTACTAATTCAGTCAAATTGTATCAACCCATGGAATACTCAAATTTTATCTCAAGGTCACATAATACCCTCATTTTCTTAATGGAACATCATTTTAAATTAGAAGAAGCAAGAGTTTATGTCTTTATAAATACCCAAGATTGTAAGTACATTCAGAAAAACTTTTCTTCATTTATATAGATTCGCACAAACATGTGGCGTCACTTTAACATTTTTTTTTTTGGTACGTTTACAATTTTTTTCCCTTTGCAGAATTTCCTTTGCGAACTCAATTAAAAGAATCAGTTCAATGGAGATTGGGTATTTCCTATAATTCATGGGACCTAGAGGAAAAAAAGAACCTCGTTACTAAGTAAATTTTGACAAGTATTGATGAAGTAGTCTTCCTTAATCCTTTTTTAGCATAAAGAAGTAATCAAGAAATAACCGGTTAAATTAACGTAGTTCAAAGATTTATTCAGTCAGCCGTTTCATTTTTCCTGTTCAGGCTCTCAAAAAGTAACAAAATGTATAAACAGCGATCATTTTCTACTCCATCTCCAAGCCTCGTTGAATTTATATAAGATCTTTTCATTTCAAATTGCCCCCCCCAAAAAAAAAAAAAAAAAAAGATAATTTTTCACTCTATAACCTCGGAATTTGATGCATTTTAGTATGACTGTAGATTCAATTTAACTTGAATAAGAAATAAAATGCAATCTTAACTTTTTAATTGACCCCTTCTAATAATATGATGAAATAACATTCAAAATGAATATAATTGTGTATTTATTAAATAAACTACATTTAATTTTTAATTCATATCAAAATAACTCCAAAATAAAATAATTATCGCTTCCATATTTAAATAGGTATATTATAAATTGTATTCAGAATTAACAAAATAAGTTATATATTACTTAGATAAAGTTTGATCCATGACATCAAGGTTAAATGTCATGATATAAGGTCATGGTCATAAAATAGTCGATATATAGACAAGTTGAATATAAAACTTTTTTCACAAGGTATTTTCTTTTGAGAACTACCTTGTTAAGTTGAAATTGAACCACAGCTTCAATTACCTAGGACTTTTTGAGATTTCGTTTATTTAAATTACAGTTCTTTCACAAATCATAAAAGAGGGATCCATAACTAAACCCCAATCATTTGATTAAAACCAAAAAATTGAAATCAGACATGTATGCTAAATTTGAACAAATTTTGTGTCGGTGAGATGAACCCCTTAAAGAAATATGTTGTTGAATGACGTTATTAATTAGGTTTTATAATTAGAAGAAATTTCAAAAATTATTTAAAAGTATAATTGATAACTTGAATAAGGGTAAATTATATATATAGTATAAGCGTATTATAATTTACTAACAGGGTAAAAATTAAATCAGCAAATTTATGTTTTAACCCTTAAATGCTCTATGTTGCATATATGCAACATTCCAAATTAACACCTTTTTATATAATATTTAACTGAAATGTGCCAAATTGCAACTTTTTTACGTTTGAAAAAACTCTGTTGGTAAGTGCAAATAGATTTTATTTTAATTTGGAGTAGAAAACACGGTAAGTAGGTAATTACTCATTAGAAAAACAAAATCAAAAAATCATATCCTTTCATTATTTAAGAAAAAATACTTTCAGGACAAAAATAAAACTAAAGCATTGAAGGGTTATCCTAAAAGGGTTTGTACCACTTAAACGGGCCATCTGATACCATTTTGACATAACTATTAAAAAATAATTAACATAAAAAGTGTCAAAAAGATATAACTTATGTTATTTACTCGTGATAACGTGTATTCTACCATGATTTACAATTCTACATATGTTAATCTCGTAAAATTTAAAAAAATGGTGAAATAGGGAAATTCATAAATTCTCAATCTAAAAAATATTTATTGATTTGATATTAAAGAAGCCAGTTCTAGTGTTAAACATATAACTTTACAATACGCCATCTATTGACCATCTATATGATTATTTATTATCTTCATCTATAACTGATATAAACTTAATTGTATTCAACAAAATATACATTTACTATTACTAAGATCTAAGGGTTAAGTTGCACGCATATTAAATTATTAAATATTTCGAAATATATATATTTATACTTCTGTTCCACTACTTTGATATGTAATATAGTCATTAGATTTTTATCTCCATTCCGGAACTACTTGAATCTTTTTGAAATACCCTAGTCAAAAATGCCCACCACTGATAAATCATTTATGAAAATAAATATATAAGTTGGGGTACTTTCAAAACAAATTTCTATGAAATAACATCTTGTAGCCTTAGCTTTCTGTTCCCTACGATTATATTATCAAACACTATAAGTAAATTTTTTAGGAGTGGAACCAAGGAAAAAATATTTTTTTCATACCGAGTGTCTAAGGAGTGCCTCAAACACTTTCTAATAAATACATTTTTTCAGACAAATAATTTACATATTCATGCTTTTTACGTAAATTATGGTTGTCTATACACTTATAGGGTGAACCAGCTATATAAACTACAACTTTGGCGCACAATGTTGAAGACTTCTTCTTGCAGGACATTTGACCTCTAAACTCGGTGGATTTGAATCCGATGGATTTTGTTTTTGTCTGTGTGAGTTGTGATTGAACGACAATTAACCTAACCCTCCATAACATCAAAGACAAACTTATCAGTAGAATCAAGATGGAATTCCAGTATTTACCAAGGGACCAAGTGGCAAAGGCCAACTCACACCTTCGGCCTCGTATAGAGACTGTAATTGAGGCTGGATTTGATTTTATTAAATAAAATAAATCTGAATCTATCAAACTTTTAGAGTCAAATTTTATTTGCTTTAATTAGATAACTGTTCGGAGAAAAAATTGCGTTTGAAAATAAATTCTTTTTTGCTGGTACAGATAGCTTACGCACCCTGTATGTAAAATGTATATACAAAATAAAAAGGTCAATAAAATTTTAGCTGGTACTGCTGTTCAATAGCAGCTAACATTCCAAAACTGAATATGAATTAAACATATAAGTAATCTTAAATACCATGTAACTAAAATTGATGAACAGAGACGTTGAGCTTGCTTCTAAAAAGTTTATATACTATATAATTATTATTCGATGACAAGTACCAACATGTATGCAGTAATAGCAAATAAGTAAGAGGCTCGATCGACCTTTTTAGAATAAAAAAAAACTCAAGACATATCTTGTTATCATTTATTGTTTGATAGAGTAGAAACTAGTGTTGTTTCAGTCCTTATTAAGTACTGAAGACTGCAGATCGGTCTAGTTCACCTTCGTCCAGTCCAGTTTAATCTTGCATATCAGTCTAAAAACTTAAAAAGCTCAGTCCTTGATGACATCACTTAACTTTATTTCTTCTTTTTTTTTAATCAGTTCTAGTACTGACAGTCCGAAGGACCAACATGTTGAGGATCACTTCCAAAGACTGATAGGACCAGTCCTAAAAATGGACTGGACCGAATAAATAACGACTGACACACTAACACTAAGGAGCTATACGTGTAAACCTTTCTTGAACTCAGGCTATAATTAAAGATGGAAAAAAGTGTTATTTCTGCCTATGTCTTTGCAAGAAGAGGAAGGGACATTTGTGTATTTCCTTTACCTCACAGCTAACCTATTTAAACATCATGACAGCTAAGCTACTCTCTTTTCAAATAGTAAGGCTTAACTTGTTGATTGTTTGAAGTATTACATACCGAAAAAGCTTACGATTTACAAACCTAGTTATTACTAGAGAGCTTTTCCTGAACATTATGTAAAAATAACATTTTCAACTCTATTATTATTTAATTTTTATCAATCTTTTCATGCCCTATATGGCAAGTATGTAAATAATGTTAGTTTATACTTTTGTGATGAAAATTACCAATTAATAATTGTATTAGAATTGCACATAATAAATTACAAATGCCCACAGTTATAAAGGTAAATATTTAAAAAAACAGTTACAGAGTGCACTTTATAAAGTGCACCCTGATATAAATCACAAACATTCATTGATCTAAGAAATAACGATGTAGTCATATCAATGAAATATTGCAGGCGTGTACATATAACATCGAACATGTATTCTGGATCAGAGTGCCCCATATAGTGATCCTTGATGTATATTATATACGTATTTTGAGCCGAGAAATAACAATGTAATCGTACTAATAATAAATAGTTGCAGGTGTGTGCATGTATCATCGAATATGCAGGACTTTTTCTGGTTTTTTATTATTATTTCTCTCTTATGTATACAGTATATCATTCATAATTCATATACTTATCTAGTATAGCACATGTGTTGAAAACTCCTGGGCTTTACAAAGAAAGTACGTTTTTTTTCTTTCAAAATTGGTTTTTTTAGTCATTATTGTTTTCCGACTATATGGATCGGAGTCCCATAACAATTTTCAGGCCATTGCTTAGCTTGAAAAGTAATGTTTTTCATCAAAAAACAGTGTAAAATAAAAATAGGAAATTTTTTTCCTCCATTGTTTTGGAAATATCAAAATTAGTGTCACACATAGTACAATAAATCACAAATTAAAGAACAAATTATCATGAAATTTTGACCGTTGTCTTTTGAAGGTTAGTACTAAAGGAATATGAGTTGAATAAAAGATATAGCACTAAATATGTGTGAAGTGCAGGAATGCTCAGCCCATATTTTATGTTAAAATTTGAATATAAAAGTGAATCAAATCTCGCGGGCGCTTTGTATGTACATAGTTTTCTGGTTTGTTTGTTTTTGTTAACGATATCTTTAGAGACTAAAAAGCACATCAGTCATCCCATCATTTTTTTTTTTTTTTCTCAAACTCATAATATTTCATTCTTGAGGAGATATAAGTATTGAGTAGTTACGTGCCTATGAAAAACGGAGAGTAACACTGAAAATTACTTAAGGAGTATTTTTCTATATTCCTTAAAGCAAAAATTAGTAGGATAAGCACGAGGTATTTTTTAAAATCTAAATCTACAATAAGTTCTTCTTGTAACATGACATCTGTGTCATCAATTCCATCGTATGGGTTGATCATCTATGAAGTCTATTTTTTATAGTCAAAACATCATCAAACCTTGTTTTAAAATCTGCATGAAGAGCATTTAAATGTTGAAAGTAGACTAAAAACGTCATTCTCCACGTCTGTCGATGACATGCTGGGGAACTGGAAAATTCACACCATCCCATTTTCTGCTTCATCAAATCAATTTTATTGAGAAAGGCTGCCACGTAGCACAACACAAATAAAATATGCATTTAAGTAATTGTATTAAAGATCATCAATGGTTATGTATCAATATACAGATAGTCCAGAGAGCCTGCTACGGAAAGTTCACCCCATAAAGTACATTATGTTTGACCCCCTGATATTACTTATGTTACCTAGAACATTGATTTGATCTTTTTTTTTTTGTCAGACTGACCCCCCCCCCCTTCTGGGGATGGCCAAACTTACAGCAATGTATAATACTATGTCAGGACAGCAATAAAAAACCAAAACTGACAAATAATTGGGTCGGAAACCTTAGGTTAAACCCCTCCTCCACCTCCCCCACAAAAAAAGCTAGACCGAGAAACTGTAAAATATACATTTTTCACCACATAAGGTACATGGACAAAACTTGCATCATTGTATAGGGCTACCTCAGGGCATTCAAAATTAGTCAAACTGCCCAAAAAAACTTCTCCCAAAAAGAAAAAAGTCCTAGAAACGGCCCTATTTTGAGTACAAGTCGAGTGACGAATCTTATCTTTCAAGTCTGGAGTTTTTTTTTTGTGTAATTAAGTAGTGTTGCTAATCTTCGAAATATAAACTCGATTCAAAGTCCCCTTCTCTTTAAGTCACAAGCCGATCTAAATATGCAGCTCCAGAACCATACATGTAAACTTTCTGGATATGCATTTACTTTATATGAAATAATGTGTTCTTTATTTTATATTTGTGTTCTGTACAAGTTGTAACTTGTATAAGCAGATTTTGCATGTTCCAATGAATTTTTCATATTTCGAAAATAGTGGGAAAATTAAAAAAATGAACCACTTGTTAAATATATGTCCAATTAATTATTTTGTTTTTTGCTCTGTTCTATATGTCTTGAAAGGAAAAACTTTCTTCTTGGCCTTACAGTTTACGAAAAATTATAACAAAGTCCCCCCTCCATCTCTCAACCCTTCCCTACTATTAAAGTAATGCGTTCAAAGGTGTTATTGTTTCCATGAAATGTTTCATCATTTATATAGTTCCTACTCCATCATCATTGTTTCAAACAGATACCACGAAAGATGTGTTGAAATTATACTTTCATATAACTTTAAATATGTATTTATAACAATTGTTATTTACTTACCGTTTACAAATGTATGTACTTCGATTTGAATACGCATGCACAATATTAGGATGTTAAGATTTAAGATTACCACTGTCCATAAAGATATTATTATTAAAAAGTAAAACAGACCGTACTTTATTATAGATAAAAGTAATAATTATAACGTAGATTATCAGAGCTAAAATATGACTACCTTATAATACAAAAAATTAAAAATATTTAGAAAAGTTACCAGGTGGATTTTGAGCCAATAATTGGAACAATATTTGTAAAATATTATATACCTTTTGCGAAAAATAGCTAAGAGATTATTGTGTATTGTCAACAATTGTCAACATTATATTTAAATAATGATTAAAATCTGGAGTGATAACTACCAAGTTTCCTTATTAAAGCAACTCCCAATAGGTCAATCCAACTGATAGAAGATTTGTTGAACTTTTTGTCATTAGACACGTTGATAATTGCCATCAAATTGAATTACATTTCTTTTCAAAAAACCTCTTAGTTAGCCTTATTTTTATATAATATTTTTGAGATAAATGTTTATTTTTATTTGACTGTATTTTGAAACTTTTCAAAGTGGATATTAAATTTACTTATTTATTGTACTAAGGCACCGGTTTGACATGCACGACTTAAATTAAAATCAGTATTAATGCAGTGACATCATAAATTCCAAGTTCGTAATGAATTCGAGTTAATGAAACTGGACTTTTATGTGTTATAAATATTAAATTATAATACAAACACATGTCAGTTGAGACCCTAAACAACTAATATGAACTTTTATTCATCAAGACGTAGTTATTTTTTCCTCCATAGCATCAAGGATATGAGTAGGATCTTAAATTGTACGCATTTTTTTTATGTAAAAAGAAAAATGACTTGGTAACTCCGATAATTTGAAGAATGTTTGAGATGAGAGCTGCTAAGTTGTCATGACGTTTCATCAGATTCACTGTGAGATTAAGGAAATAAACACAAATCCTACTCCGTATGAACAAAGACATAGGAAGGGATTAATTCGTTTTCGATCTTGAATTATTCTCTTAGTCCAACAAGACTTATAATTAATACAACTCAGTGATACTCTTCATAATTTATGAGTACAAACACGCGTGGTTACATCTCCTCTAAAATTAAAGAATAACGAAAGCATTTTTATAAAATAAAAACACTATTTAAATTACCAATGGATGGTAGAAGTAATTCAAAAAAAAGAAATGTATAAATTGTCATACTTCCATATCAGTCAAAATGTCATGATATAGAGGAAAGTTTTCATGGGAAAAGAGGAAAAATTATGGAACGCCCTATCTTCCAATAACAGTATGGTCGAAAAAAAAACTTATAAAAGAACAAAAAATAAAGACATTCACCTTCCATCAGTTAAAAAAAAACATTAAAAGCCTTTAATGAAGTTATTATGTACTTTCTTTAAATGAACAAAAAACAGATGTCATTTGTATCATTATTTTTCTTTTCTTTTCTTGTTTTGTTTTATTCTATATCTAGGGTAGACCAGAGAAACATTAGAAAGTTGCAACAGGTACCATTTCAAAAAAAAAATATAGTCACAAAATTAACTTACAATGGCATTATATAATGAAGATTGTTGGAGGGGGGGGGGGCACTCACATTTGTCAACTTACAAAGATAGTAATTAAAACTGTTTTTGAGGGATAAAAGTAAATTTTTTTGCAATAAACAGTCGGATTTTTATTATTTTTGCTGTAAATTGTAATATTTGAATGATTAATATAATTTTGTAACAATTCAAAGCTCACTCATTGAGGGGAAATCAGAGATATTGCAACGCTCAGTACAAATAACTTAGTTGCAAAAAGTATAACAATTGCCTCTCTGTGGTTTAGTCTTTTTTATTACTTTAAAATGTATTTACTCCTACATATCAATAATTCATTATAATATTTAAATATCGTCAGACTTGTAGGTATAGTAGCGAGAGCAGAGTTTTGAAAGTGAAGCGAACATGCATTTAATTAAAGTTAATTCCCCCAATCTAAATATAATAATGATATGAATCTTATTATATATATCTTAATTCGTAGAACTAATTAAAAGGTTAATAATTATTCAACATCTTTAATAGGATATTCCAAATCAAATAATACCTTTACAACAAAAAGGTAGCATTTAGGAAATTACATTTTTTTAATTCAAATATTCTATGTGTAAAAAAGGCTAAATATAATATTTATTAGAAAAAGCAATTGATTTTCCACAAATGGAGTCCTTAACTAGATTCAAAAACTTCTATATTTTTTGCTAGATTTCAATTTTGAACTTATTTTGCTCCTCAACAAAGATTGAGATATAAAACAAAAGTTTCATTGTGTTTCATTAATTTACTAGCTACTCACTACTTGAAGGTTCTCTCTTTAAAAAAAAAAAAAAAAAAAAATAACAACAGTTTGAGAAAAAAATTAATATGAGGTGATGAGCCATAGAGTACTTTAGTCTCTTGAGTGCTATCTGGCTGAGCTTTAGCAACCTCGTTACTAAGCCTCATCTAAATTTTTTATTATGTATAAATTATAATGTACTTTTTTTTATTTATATCAGCTTTCGTTACACAAACTTGTCTTTAAAAACGAGTTTTTAACTTTATAGTTGAATAAAATATGAGTTGATCTAACGTCTACAAAAAAAAATCATTATTGCATACCGTTCTCAGACAGCTCACACACTTGAGTCCAGATGCAAAACGGCTGCAAGATTTCATAAATATGACGATAAAAATAACTGTACGGATGACATACAGACATATAATATCTTTTATTTTCTGGAATGCAATTAAGTTGAAGCAATGTCATTTTTTAAAGATTTTTCACGGCAAATAACAAGTTATGTTTTTTTTTGAAAAAGAACAAATGGTTCACTCAATTTAGTCAAATTATATTAAGTCACTGAATACTCGAACTCTATCTCATGGTCGTATCAGAAAATGCCCTAATTTCCTTCATAAAACATCCTTTCAAATTGAAGGAAGCAAGAGTTATTTTATGTTTTATAAATATCCGAGAGTGTACGTACATCTTGACACACTTTGTTTTATTAATAAGATATTGAAAATTATTTAACTACAGTAGGGACTACAACTGAACAACGGATAAAACTTGGTGGGTCATAATGAATTTGCAGGATTACATGCGGGACGTAGGTTTGTCTACTTCTGATCTATATAGTTATTTATTATCAACAATAAGAAAATCAGTATACTTTTCTTAATTTTTAAAGAAGTCAAAGTACAGTTTTCTGTTTTTCCATTGCCGCTCTACTACTGTAGAAACTATTTGCTTAGTCAGGGAAAGTTGCAAAACTAGACGAGTCACATTCATTTTTGGAAATACTAAAGAGTTTTTTGATATAACGTAAACTTCGTCGCCTATGAGAAGACGAACTGTATTCGCCAAAGAAGGTTCTTTGCATGACGATTAGGTCACAAAGCAACCCAAACAACTTTTTTGAATGGTTTAATCTGACTAAAAAAATCTTTTCTTTTCTTGACAAAATTAATGTGACGAAGATGTGACGAAATGAAATAAAACACAATGTGACAAAAGAGGATTAAATTAACACTGGTATGATGACTAAGAAGATTCATACAATAATTGAATACATGAAGGTATATTGAATAAAATTGTGTATCAGAACCATAAATACAATTCATATTTTCAGCCGTCTGGCTTATGTTTTGTCTAGTTCAATGAACAACTGTAAAATATGGCTTATTTTCTCTTTCCTGGTGTCCATCCTTGACGCCCGCTCCAACAAATCTTAGTAAACGAATAATTAAGCTGCTCAAGAAGTTTTTTAGTACGGAATCTTATCTTTTTAACGTCATCTAGCGTAAACCGATTGCACTTACACAACATGAGATATACATTACTAAAGCCACGTATTGGAAAAATAATTGACTTCCTTTTGTTACACCTAGTATATAAAAGAGGAAATGAATATTGCATCCTTGTTTTTCACTCAGGACTGAATGTGTTAAGACATAATAACTTCTTATAATAAAATAACCCTGTGAGAGAAAAACATAATAAACAAGTTATAATATTAAGTAACTATAGTTTGATGCAATACTAAAAAGATAAAATTTTTTGGAGGAAAAGGTCAAAAATCTTCTCAATTTTTTTGTATTCAGTTAAAATGTATGCTTGTGTACATATATAACACTATTTAATTATGTTTATTTAAATATGTGGTTTCACTTTGTAACTCTACATACATATTACACATTTAATACGCAGTATGGATCCTATAAATAACTGAAGAGAAAACTTTTGGATTCAATTGCATTAAATTGCACATATCTAAGAGTAGAAATAGCCTCAGGTAAATTTTACTTATTTTTAATCCTATTGCATTCTGTAAAAGTACTTATGTATATATATATAATTGATGATTGGCTAATCATCTACAAATTATTCAAAAATGAGAATAAAGTAGAACCCCGGAATTTGACCCTGTACATAAAAAGAGTTTAACGCAAAATGCCAAGAAAACCCTCCAATTAATCTCGAACAAATCTTCAAAATCCAACTGGACTCACGGTATTTTTCTTTTTCTTTTTAAACAAAGTTTCTGCGTCGGTTACATACCACTAGTTGACGTTGTTGTTTATTAGGTTTTAAACTATTGGAAAGTTGTGCTCTAAGGGCAACTATAGATCATTTTCACTGATGTTTTAAATTTTATTATAATTAAAGAAGACGCCACTTTGGGGGCTCAAAGTTGATATTTTTACAATATATGTAAAATGATCATTTCCAATAAATTTTCAAAAAACTTCATCAATGGCTTTGTGAATAATAAAAAAAATGACTTAATATTTGCATTGAATACTACTGGATACAAATGATAAACAATGATATTTGAATGGTATTCAAGTAATATGTATTAAAAATGGCTAGATTTGCACTTTTATTATTTATTTTTATTTCCATTATACTTGTTAGTTCATTGTCTTTAATATGGAAATAAGATTCTATAACAGTTTAATAAAACATTTTTAATATATTTTAGCGTCAGATAGATAATAAAACTAGGCAATAGAGGGATAAAATTTTTATAGACATTAAAGTTTCATTCTTTTGATTTGTTGCTCACATTTTGATATCCAATAGTTGAATATATTTCTTAGTATAAATGAAAAAAGGGTTTTCATTTTTATATAAATTGGCTGGTTTGGTCCACTAAAATGGTGGACATCAACAATGGTAACGTCATGTACAGGTGCTCCATTGAGTAAAATAATAAATTAATCCATTTCTAGTTATTTGTTACAGTGAAAGTTGATTCTGAAGGTGACTTCATCGTTTATTGAAGCTCTTTCCAGAAACAAATTAGCGTGAAGTTTCAGGGTTCTACTGAAATTTTGAAAAATGGAAGGATTAATAGAATAAATCTTTGAATTATACTAGATAACTAGTTGCAGTACCCAACATTACCCAGAGTATTTACGCGTTGGCTAAAAACAAAATCTAATTTCATAATAGAGAAGCTAACTCTGGAAGAAATCCTCAGTGTTACTCCCCATTTTTCATGAGCACACTCACGCGTAACTTCTCAATACTTTTTTTAATTCATATGTGTTCTCTCCTTAAGAATAAAATATTTTTTAAGAAATTTAGGAATGATATGATGATTAATTAGTGCTTTCGACTCTAGAGCGCTCACTAGCAACCAAAAAACCCAGTTTTCCCGTATGCATGTTCGATGCTGTATGCACACGTCTCTCACGTAGCTCATTAATACGACTACAATTTATTTCTTACATCAAAATATGTTTCCAATATACATCATGGGGCACTACTCGTAAATACAGGCGTCTGTCAATGTTTTCCTTATTGACAGACAGACAAACTTTGATCTATTAATATACATTATAACCAATTAACAATAATGTGTCTTTGCTTTAAATTCATAATTTATTATTATGAGCATGAAAAACTGTATAACAAAGTACAATCAATACAATATTATGTTAAAATAAAGAATTAAATATACATATTCAGCTAAATAAAGTTTCTAAAGAATTAACTTGACTTAACTATGAACTTTTGATAAATTAAATACACTTGTGTCTACGTAGTGAAATCCATGTTATGTGAGACACAATGCAATTTCTGCAGTAGTAAAAGTACGAACAAATAGAACAATATTTGACCTTATCTTTCGTGAATCTGGCATACAATTTTTTCTTTGTACTTGATATAAGCACAATATAACTTGCCTGATAACAAGAATTAGACATTTATGATTTGTTGCATTTTAGTTCTTAATAATATGTAAACTTGTGTCTATAGAGATAAAAACATAGAGTGATGATTTGAAAAAGAAGCTGAACCCGTTGTAGTTGACCAAAACATTCAGTTTGTAGTTGTAATAATTAGGTATGTTAACAATATAAAGGGCACTTTAAATATTTTTATGTTCGATCCTCAGTGTATTTTAGATTTAATTATATTTTCTTATGGTATAGAATGAGTCCCTACAAGACCTGTAGTAATTGACGAAAAAATAATTTCTATTTTCCATTTTTTTGATCAAACAACTTTCGGCTTCAAAAAAATTCCCTTACTTTTGCTCAGCATAATCACTCCATGTATTCTATCTCTATGCTTGAATTCAGTAGCAAAAAAGTAAACATTATTGTTATTTGTTATCATTGATTAAACATAACACAAATTAAGTACTTACATTTTATTTGAATAATTGATAGGAATATGTCTTAGGAAGCTTTTCATACATATCTATGTATATAAAAAGTAACTTGAGATTATTATTTATTTATGCCTCTCAGAGGACCTTGAACTCCTGTAAATATATATAGGTGTATTAAAATCCTAAAGGAAATTCATCGTTGAACTGATTTCCCCCAAATTTTTGTCTATCCTAATTGGTTCACCATTTTAACCTTCACTCCTTCCTGTCATGCTTTGATTTGTTACTTATTTACTTTTTTTCTGCGTCTAGCTATTTTTTTACGAGTGTGCAATCATGAGTCACCTATGTTTTCTACCTGGAATTATCAAGACAGATATGAAAATTGGATATACATTATGTAGTAATAACTATGACTTATAATGCAAACTCAGGGCGTCCACAGAGGGTGGGCTATAGGGGATGTAGCCCTCACAAAATTAAGCAACTTTTGCTTTCCACTAGAAAATTTAATTTTTGAAAAAAATGTCAAAAAAATATTTTTTTGTATATGGTTGCTGTGGATTTTTGAAATTTATTTCCAAAAAATATTATTTTTCGTGAATACCTGTAGATTTTTGAATTTTTTTCTAAAATATTTGAAGTTTAAAATTTTTTGTGAAAAGCTGAAGATTTTTAAAATTTTTATTCAAAAATTTCATATCTGCCATTTTTTTTTTAGTTTTTTTTTTTTGTGAATAGCTACAGATTTTTGTAATTTTTGGTGAATGGCTATGAACTTTTGAGTTTTTTTTTAAACAAAATTTAATATTTTAAAATAATTTTTTTATTTTTTGTGAATTGCTATGGGTGTTAGATTTTTTTCCCCCAAATTTTTTTTTTTTGTGAAAAGCCGTAGATTTTCGAATTTTTTTTCCAAAAAATTAAAGATTTGACTTTTTTTTCAAAAAGTTTTAGTTTTTGTGAATATCGGTATATTTTTGAAAGTTTTTACCAAAAACTTTATTTTTAAAATTTTTATTTAATTCAAAAATCCAAAAACTTCCATAAATACATACTCGAATATATAATCAAGTCTATATTATGCGGTCAGGAATGGGAAACTGAAGAAGGAGACTGTTTAGTGCTCACAGTGTCGGTCTTACCTGTTATGATACCCTAGCCGAACCTTTGTAGTGTAGCATCATCGATGACACATTGTTCTGACTGCTCCACATCTGTCAGATTTTGGAAAACTTTTTCAGTAATATGAAAAGTCCTTCCTGAATGGCTCATGTTGTAGCATTAACAACTGCATTAAAAAATGTCACCTCCAGTCTTTTCAGAGGGTCAGTCATAGGTTCATCAATTACTCCGAAGGAGAAATATCTCTCTGATCATAAGCTGTTTTTGTATCAAGACATTAATTTTTAATTTTTTTTTTTAAATACGTTAGATTGAGATTGAAAGTACATTGTTATTTGTGCCCCTTTATTTTATCGTAGGCTAATAAATTAATTTTGAAAAAGTATTGCAATTTTTTCCTTTTTAGTGTGACAAGAAAAAAAAATGGTAAAAGGAAGTGACACTTTTTTCGATTTGAAATGGACGTTAACTTGACGTCAAAATGAGCAATATGAAAACTAGAGGAAATAAATGAAAACAAATACCTCTTGTTTAACTTTTAATTTTCTTATATAATATTTAATAAATAAATAATATAAGGTTGCGTAAAAAAAATCCTAAATTATAAATTATTTGACTAATTGTAACGAATAATTAATATTTAAAATGTATGGAGATTAAATCAAATTTAAATATGCTACATATTCAATGTAATTTATGAGTATTTATTACAAATTTATTTAATCTAATGTAGTTATTTATATTTAAATTTGGTACTTTTTCACACAACCTATTTTGTTGGTTATTTAGTCACTATTCCATCAGAAAAACAAAGTGAAACTGAAAAAACCAATAAAAGTTAAACGCAAATATAAACCAATTGAAAAAAATAAGGAATTTAAATATGAGCTTCCATATATTGTATTTTACTTGATTTTTGTATGATTATACACTATTTTTAGGATCTGCATACAAAATAACTAAATAAATAATTTATTTTTCAAGTAATGAATTTTTTTTTTAATCATCGTTTATATCGTTATTTCAAGCCGAAATATGTCTATGAATCATAATTATACTCTAAAAACGTGTTTTGAAAAATGGCTATAATGGACAAACCTATGGCAGTTGAAGGTTTTAGTGGTAATTTTTGTGCTCTACAGCTTAAATAGTTTATTAGACTGCAATTCTCTGTAATATTTAACTTCATACCTGTTTTACAGACAACATTATAATCTATTTCGTTAAAAAATATTGAGGAGAGCTACGCTTAGTGGTAGGTTTTTTAGTTTTTTAAAAAGTAAACTTTCATATTTGTAAAAAAAAATATCTTACCGGATATATTTTTTAAAGTAAGATTTTCCAAAATGCAATTTTTGGGAACCTTAGTCCTAGATCCTTGATTTCTCGGAATGTTGTGTTCAAGATACTCTATAGCATTTATGCTGTCCACTATGAATGATACAGTTTAATTTGTTTTAAATATAATTTAATAAATTTAACCTCATCAATCAGGACAAGCAATCAGGATTCCGATCGCAGGAAAGCAATAGAAGCAACTAAAACAAATACAACTACTAATATAATGTAGATAATTCCTTGTGAGACTTTAACCCTATTGTACATAATTCGAGATGGTTACATTTGAGGTTTGGAAAAAAAAACATACAATAAATCGTGATTCAATAATTCTCACTAAAATATCATGAAAATGTTCCATTTGGTTTATCCAATTAGCTACTAATTATATTATCAAACTGAAAGATCTTAAATCTATGAAACCGTGATGTTTTCTATCTAAGTTTATACTAAAGACTGCTTATTTTATTCAGATCATATGTACATTATAAATAGACGCTGAGTGTATGTTGTAGGATTGACTTACTACATAGGCCCCCTAGAGGATTCTTACGCTAATTCAAACAAAATAATCAACGTAACATATTAATGTTATAAGGTATAACAATCATATCACACCATTGTGACAGACCACAAATGTTTAACGTAGTAATCGGATAAATTTTTTACTGGAATATCCTCTAACTAGAAACAAAATAAAGCATAGGGGCATAATTACAAGTAAACAACAAATCACGTCCATCTCTTGTTTGTAATTATACTTTTAGAAGTAACATAACAAAGCAGAGCGGCATCGTTACATACAAACAACAAGTAGTTTGTAATTATAATTTTGGAAGAAGGAACTACAACAAGGAGGTAATAGACCTAGTTCCTCGAGAGTCCTCGAGAACACTCTCCGGTATAAATTCTGGCTTCAATGCGTGACACGTTGTCTATCTTGGATCCAAAATCTAATGAGTAGTAGCGATCCGAGCGTCTCCTCACCATATAGGGGACCCAGATAAGTAGATGATAAAGGAGCTCTTATTGGCTTTTATTTCACAAACACATATTCCGCTTCAGATAGTCCAGTCGTATCCAATTCTCTTATCTTTATTGTACTTTATTTACAATGGCGAATGGTGTACATAACTCTGAAGAAGGACTCGGAGGGGCCCGTGTATTGAGTTTCTTCGAAAATTACTCCTGGGAGTCGAGTGGCTTGACCAAAGACGGACATTGCTGGCGAGAAATGTGTTCCTTCGACGGTGATATTCACAGACTCAGCATGACCAGAGAAAGAACCTGGACCCAGTTCTCCGACTCGTTGAGCAATCTGGCAAGGAGGCTAGTCTTAAGAGATCTATGGAACCTTTCGATGATACCGTTTGATTGGGGATGAAGAAAATTGTAAATTTATATTTGGCTCCTAAACCCTCTAATGATTTTTTCAAGTTATTCCCCGTACACTTGGTACCCCGATCCGAGACAACCGTGATGGGAAAGACAAATCGAGTGATCCAGCCTGTGATGAAAGCCTTTGAGATCTCATTCGCTTTTGTACCTTTTATGGGGTATGACTATATGGTAAATCTGTTCATGACTGAGAGGATGTGTGAATAGTCATCCACACGTTGAAATGGACCAACAATGTCGACATGAAAATTGGTAAAGGGGCCATCTGGAAGCAAAGTATAAATATTTGAGCCAAATGAATGTATTTTTTACGAAAAACATAACAGTGTTGTCAATGTAGATCTCGCAGTCGTTGAGTATGTCGCATCGAGTATGTATACAAGGTGCAATATATATAGTGCTCCCTGAAATAACTTAAATATTCAGTATTGAGGAATTACATGTGAGCGGGCTCCCATAGTGTTGTGACGATTCCAATATTTTTGCACAGGTTAGTGTGTGTATAATTATGATGAAATTAAAGAAGCTTCTTTTTGTTTTTATAGAGATGAAGGTTTCCTCAGAAATGTTGTTTTTGACAATGTTATTTATTTATTTTTAAATAAAAGGAAATACTTTGTATATAACGTAAATATTATTTACTGGCAGGGAGGGTTATGAAATCAGTAGCTCAATATTTTGACGACGTAATGGGACTGGAAGGGGTAATTTAAATAGCAGTTTAGGATAAAATCTTTTTAAATACCGGTATATCGAAAGAAAGAGAACTAATCTGGCATTACAATGTTGTTCTGGGTACGAGTATTACTCGGACATATCCTTACTTAATAAATATCTCGAATATTAGTTATTTATCATTCATAAATCACTCTTGAAATATCTTTCAGAAAAAATTTCTATAATCATCTTTACATCATATGAAACCACATTGATTTCTACATGACGAGTTTTATAATTGATTTGGTGAAATAAGACCATAACTGATGTATCATTGGTTTTAACCAAAATATGTTGATTAATTGTCATAGTCAAAGGAACCAGGGAGCCGCATAGGACGAGTGTCTTAAATAATGTTTTAATCCTGAAGAATTTCGTTTGTGCTTGAGTTCATTGACAATTACATATCCATACTGTCCATAAAACAGTAATTTATTACAGTATTGAGTATGAGTAGTTTATAATGTTTGATGGTTCGATAACTAAAGTCGAACCAAAATTGATCCTACTCAAAAATAAACATATATACTTCCCTGTTTTTAAAGATAGGAAATATACTGAAAACTGAATTTTATGGGCATTTTAGTTGTAGAAATAACAGGGGTATTAAGTTTTTTAATTAAAATTTTATAATGTCTTGAATTAAATTGGGCAACAAATATATGAAATATGAAAACATTCGTATTTCACTCCAAATAACTCACTCAAATTGACAAAATAATATCGGAGTTACCCTTCCTTCAAATTTTATTTCTAGATGGGCAATAGAACATAAAAAAAAATCTGATATACACCTGAAAATTAAAATTATTCTAAAGCACTGGATGGTGAAAAAATTTTCTTCAATTTTATTTTATTTTTCAAAGCTAAAAGTGTGACAAAACTTTCTACAACTCTATCAATTTAGAACAACTTTGAAGATCTATTTTTTTCAACACTAATCTGCAGAAAATGAGTTAAAGTAGTAAACGAAAATATGATCACATAAATGGGACAGTATATATTATATCTAGTGCTGTTTAAGTCTGCTGTTATTCGGTTTTGTCCAGTTCAATCTTAGGACTGGTTCTTCGGACTATCACTATTAGAAATGATTTAAAAAAAGAAGAATTAAAGTTGAGTGAGGTTATTAAGGATCAAACTTGATAAGTTTTAGGACAAATATGCAAAACTAATATGCAGACTAATACTGAACTGAACGGGACTGTAGTCCTAAAGAAGGACCAACCCAATACTAATTATATGTATGTAAAACTATAAAATTGATTCATCCAAAACGTAATCATAAAACGCCATAAGTATCATATTTGATAAATTTGTTTTGTTATCCATCATTGGAGCAATTAGACAATTTTTGGACACAAATCTTCATAAATGCAATTGGAAATATATAATCAAAAGGTCATTAAGCATTATCTTTTTTTTTTTTTTGAATATCTTACTGTTGACCTAGTCTTGTATTGCAAACATATTATCTATTGAAAACGAACTAAAAATTAACAAATTCAAATTTTAAAGGTGTTTTATAGACAAAATCATTCATTTTTTACATAAACATTAGCATGAATAGTCAGTTACTTTCACTTTAAAGGAATATGAATCTCTTTCAAAAAATCAAAAAAACTTCAATAAATAAATCAAAAAACTTCCATTTTAACAGATTTTCAAAAAAAAAAAAATGGTCAAAAGTTTTAATTTCTAGAAAAAATCAGAAAATTCCGACTTTTGGATAAGCTTATAGTGGATGCTATAAGGTTAATATACAAGAACATTCAAAAAAGTTTTGATGGACTATTATGCAATAATAAACAAACTTCCAATCACGTTATGTTATCAGGTAATTTATTTAATTTACAACTTCTATATATTGTATTTGGATAATTAATTAAGTGACCATTTCAAAAATAAATTTAGTTTCCTATGTATAATATGAAATGTACAAAATTGGAATAATTCAAGGATAAAAATCAATCACGAATTCCGTGACTTTTTTGATAGGTGTGCTAACCTAAGAAATATTTTGTAGAAAGTGATCCAGGTAAAGGCTATTTGAAACTATATGCATTCTTTATCCATGACTTCAATAATACACATATTTTGTATAATCTACTGTGCATAAAAAAATGTAGATATTTATCTCATTTAAATATTCGAATGTAGATACAAGTATTGGGTTGATTTGAGTCAGCCATTAAAGGTCGATTCGAGTCAATAAATTAGAAAAAAAATGAAAGATAAAGCAGCCACACATGTTCACTTGGGATTGGCAAATTACATTTAAATGTACTAAAGTAAAGTGCAAGTACATCATAGAAACTTTATATACAAGTATTAGGATTTTTTTTTTTAAGATTCTTAAGTAATTTATAAGTACCTGTAACGTATTATGTATTTTTTAGTGTGTTAGTGAACATCCTCTATTTAAGGTAGTTAATCAACTAGAGTTAAACGTTAAGCCACATATTTAGCAAATTTTATTTCGTGATAAACATTTCAGAAAAAAAGAGAAACAGACATTGGCTAAAAATTACTCTATTTAGTTTCAATAACATAAGATTTGGGCATAAACAAGATATTATTCGTGCTTATGATAGTTATAACATTGTAATTTCATTTTCAATCAAATCTTATTTTAAATATTTTACTTTTAACAAACTTTGCGTACTAAAAACGTAATCATTAATTTTGATGAAATTGAGTTTTGATATATGGAATAACAGGTAATATTACAGTTTTAGCAACGTGTATACCTTAAATTGAAAAAAAGGAAATGAGCAAGACAAAAGAAATATTCAAAAGTGAATATTTTCACTTTTCATAGATTAAAAATGATAAAATTTGCTAATAGGTTTGAAGAATATACATTTTTACAACCAAAAAAAAGTGACATCTACTCTTAAGACCGTTTCAGGATCAGAATAAAATTTTATAGCAATAAAATCTATAGAAGCAATTTAAAAAAAAATCCCAGTTCATATGGATCCCAGGACAGATCAAATCTTCTTAATTTAGAATTTCATCTTGTTATATTCCATGATTGAAGCCGCTTGCCACATCTCGGGTTCGTGAAATCCCGAGATCTCTTGTATTGGCCCTCATGGACTTGAAGGGATTGGCCTGGTCTGTTTTTTTCTAAATCCTCCTATTCCAGTTTGGCCTTTTGATAGAGTCCTTCTTCTTCTCCAACCTTCTCTTCTCTCTTCATCACCTCATCTGCCGTCCACGATGTACCTATATAAGCTCGACTAGTTTATATTACAGGGGTCTCCATAGAAAAGGGGCTGGAGGGCCTGTATTCCCCCTCCAAAAAAATTATACACTTATATTATAATCCTGCGGACGCCCCTGTATCATGATGCCCTTTTTTATCTTCCAACAAATTAGTCATAATTGTAGATCGAAGGTACCCAAGTAAAAATATCTACTAATTTTTAAATCCAAGTATCACTATTTGTATTTGTTTAGTACTTAAGTATAAGTAAAAGTACTAAACTATAGGACACTTAAATACAAGTTTTAATGTACGTGGCCTCATCCCTGATATCCACTCCTAATTTCAAAACTATATTCTACAGTTTACATTAGATTTTTTTTTATGTTTGGCCCATATAGTCCAAAAAAGTACTTTTTAGTAAAAAATCAAGAATTTTAAAGTTTGAGCAATATTGATCTATGTTTAGAGGTTGTGCCAGGCTCTTGTATTTGATTGGCATTGCTTGAATTATGACAGTCCCTATTATATTGCCAATGCATTTTATCATTCATCGTATTAACCCTAAAAATACACGACATTTTCCTAAACTTATAATAAGGTTTTTGCCTATTGCTCCCATATTTACTCTTCTTTTCTTTCATCAAAAACTATGGGTTGTGTTACGAGATCTCTTCCTAACAAAGCATAATTTTAATAAATCTAAAGATTTCAGGCTGTATATGGATTACCCGATTCTTATCTAAGTAACAAAAACAAAAATAATATTCTTTTTAGAGCCCCGTCAACACAAAAAACGTTTTCGAAGGAAATTACAAAATATTTATCCGTTTTTGCTACAATTAATGAGATATTCTTGGAATACGGCTTCTAGAGGGAAATAATCTCAAAACACCGTTATTGAATAATTAACTTGTACAAGTGCAAATAAGTACTAATTTAAGCTGTAATTTGTACAAGCAAATTGTACAATTAAGAGAAGGTGTTAATTTTTCCAAGCCGAATGTGCACACGTGTCCTCCTTTAATAAGAAAAAATAAGATTTATATCTGATACATCAACTCTTAACCGGATTGGATTGAATTCTTCTTCATAGGGACACAAAACTTTTTGAATCCATATAAAATAATTACAGTACCATTTTGAAAACGTTGCAGTGTGACAGACCCCTAATGTATATAATTCATCATTGGAAAAGAAAAATAGACATTAGATTTTGCAACTTATTTGGGCAAAAATTTGAATAAATTAACCTTTGTTCTTTGTAACTAATATTGGATTTCTATCTCTCTACTTGCTCTATAATAGGTTGTAAATAAAAGTATAAGGCTTTGATAGATCCATTTGACCCTTTGGTATTATGTGTTATATTTTTGTGCTTTTACGTATGTAATCCTGATGACGCCCCTGAAATATTAACAATTCTTCAT
This sequence comes from Lepeophtheirus salmonis, assembly GCF_016086655.4. Classification (NCBI taxonomy): domain Eukaryota; kingdom Metazoa; phylum Arthropoda; class Copepoda; order Siphonostomatoida; family Caligidae; genus Lepeophtheirus; species Lepeophtheirus salmonis. The sequence goes on along the minus strand of NC_052138.2, from coordinate 22,405,099 downwards.
CATTTAGATAAAGGAAATGAGTTCAAATCAAAATATTATAGGAGCATAGAGGTTCATAAAATAATTTTTTTTATGGGATTTACAATAAAAGCTTTAAGTGTTTAAGATTATAATAAGTCAATGTTATTATTATATTTTTGTTAAGGTTGATTGATTAAAAATCAAATGGACTCGAAACAATAGAGTCAACTATTGGTTTATTTTTTCATAATTCGAACTGGATGGGCATTTAGAGTCGAATTGAAATCAATCACTTCTCACGTATTAATTTTTATACATAGTTAATTGGCATAATGTACATTTAAAGCAAAATATTTTAATACAACTTTAAATTAAGAAGTATCAATACTGTTTTCTTGTAAGACTAATACGATATTTTATTTCTTTTATTATTATTTTTATGAATTGTTATAAAATGTAACAAAATTTTATGACAACCCCTTATTTGAGCTAAACCTTTAATCCTATCAACATTATCCTAATGTTATCTGATAAATAGAAACTGTACTATTGAGATAGTGATCATCTCAGTAAGTTAGACATTAATTTACTAAATCGGTAAGGAATGTTAAAATATGTAGATCCTCCATTTCATTTCCTAATTGGATGTACATTAGGGTGGAGCTAATTTAAGGGGGAAAATTTGTAGATTATTGTTGTATTAACACTAAAAGGGTATAGAGTATTTTCAGTGACATAATAAGTTGAATCATCGTTGAAGGACACACCATCTTAGTGGATCATAGTTGATATGTTTACCGCATCAAATGAACAAATTTCTAATAAATTTGATAAAAATATCTAGTTCTATCCATTATATTTATCTATTATTATCTACACTATTAGAGTGCCATAATCACGGTTTTTTATTCTTATCCCTGCAGCATATGCGACGAGATAGCTGCCCCAAGGTCATGGAAACTCCAATTTAATGCCGCAACCCGTGCATATAGCATATACTCCAGAAGTTGAGATATATTTCATATCAAAATACAATTATCACATTGTTACAAATAAAATAAAATCCCAAAGGGAACACTTCTATAAAAGACTTAAATGAATAACAACTTCTAAACCAAAACATAAACTGAAAAATGGTTAAACATAACTACAGTTCGCTATTACTGTCAAAATCAAAAACTTTAATAAACACATCTCCAAAACGACCAGTTGCAATAATTCTATCAATAAAAAAACAAAATGTATTTCTTGTTCCATTGCAGATCTCGACTAAAACCCCATATATTTCTTCTCAAGCTTTCTACGGCATAACATCTCGTTATGAGATGTACAGGAGATTTGGGTTCTTCTCCACACAACCTGCATAAGTCATCCTCCACCGAGCCCATCCATATGAACAGTCCCAAAACGTAAAACCTTTTTAATTGATGTTCTTCTTTCTTTATATATTTTCCATCCGTCACAAAGACGAGGAAAAGGGTACATTGTTTGCCGACGACTTGAATCACCACACCACTCGTTCAATCAGCCATTTTTTTTCAGTTTTTACTGTGACCCACAGGACTTCCAATGTCGATTTTCCGTTATTCTACATCCCATTTTAGCTAGTGCATCCACATATTCATTATCCGTATTATTATTATGGCTCTTTACGCATGACATGTTTAAAGAACTTTTCAATCTGCAATCTCAGCCAATATATGAGTATGAAAAACCACCGAACTCTAACTCTAACTCTTTATTGGACTCAGAGAAGAAATGAGGAACTACATTGGAGTAGTTTTAGCCAATATGTTCTTGCAAAATACGGAGTGAGATTTGTTTGATTTCCTATTTCTCACTGCTGCTTGTAGCTGATCTCAGCTAAGCTACTCTCCTCCCAAACATGCTTCAAATTGTCATGGTCACACATAAATTTTATGTTTCTTTTATTTTGTCATGCCAGTAGAACATATATTATCCATTACTGGTTATTGGTAGGCAAGTGATTTTTGTTAAATCACAAGGAAAAGGCGAGAGCGAGACCTTTGATACAACTAAATCAAAACCCCTGTTCTGCCATCTGTTTGTAAAACCTATAATCCACAAGTGAACAACCACCGTGTTTTGGGATTATAAAAGCTATTTAAATTAACTGAGTAGCTAATTAGTGGGGATTAAATAAAGTGACTTTGTTTGCTTAACAATGGAGCTCATGGCTAATTTAAAAAAGCAAGCAAATCTGGAAACCATCATTAATTATGTGTAGCCAAGGCAAAAAACTGAAAAACATATGAATTATAGGTTTTACAAATAGAGAGCAGTTTTAATATCAGCTATCTATTATATGATTTTATGGGGAGAAAATGAATAACTTTTTTTCTTTTCACAGATCCATTCTTTAGTTATGGGTGAAATGGAACGTCAGTATCGTGTGGTTCCAAATCCAAAAAATATAAATATTTTGTGTTTTCTTCAGAAGACGTTTTATTTAAAAATTTAAATAATAATGTAGTCATTGTATAGACTTGTATATGTACAGAGGTAAATAATTTATTATTAGAGTATTTTGGATGAAATGGCTGATCTAAAATGAGGTTTCCTACTTAACCTTTGATTTCTTTCATGAGTGATCATTCAGGCTTTGAAAAAAGGTAATGTAATGGTAAAAAAATATAAAAGAAAGATGGGATATTAAAGTTATAAAGCATCTCCTTTTATCTATGATAAGAAAAATCAAAGAAATACTCTATAAATGCAACACTCCATCCTTTTTTCTCTATTTTTTTTGGACACACCAAGGGCTATTTTGTATGGTAAAATGGTAATAAAATTAAAGTGGGAATCGAATTTAAGAAAATCGTCCAAATATCGTCTTAAGGAGTTGAAATTTTGTTTCTTGGTTGATCTATTTATTTTAGATAATACAATGATAATTAACCCGCTGTTAATGAATTGGAATATTATAAACACCAAAGGTTATAAAAATACTTCTTATTCCTTTGAATCTCCATTTTATCAAAAGTACTTTTCAGCAGTGTTGTGTTGGACCTTATTTATTCGGTCCTGTCCAGTTTTAGGATTCTTAACTATCGGTCTATAGAATTTTTCACGAAAATATCGATTTTTTATTTGTCAAATAATATATATTATATATGTATTAAGATCATGGCACATATCTTTGACAAAATATTTTTATTTTCATAATAATTCAATATAATACGAACATATTATACTTTTACTTAGTTATATAACTTCTTATATTATATAATGAAATAACGAAAACAGGAAAAACACCCTCAATGAACGTCAAGAGGGATCAATTTTACATTTTTTAAGGAGTGACAAGTGAGACTCGGCTGGATTGAATGAGACTGGAGTGAGCTCCTTGTTCCTCTTCAATTTTTCATTATACACGTGAAACATGTAATCTGATTAAATGCCATGCCTTAATAATCTAATCTTGTTTATGATTTATTAGAATATGAAGTAATTATTAATCGAGGTTTAGTGAATTTAACTATCTGTTTTGCTTAAGAATCGTTTCTTTGTTTTTAGATTTCTTGGATTATTATTTAGCCAGGGGGAAAAAATGTATTCTTGTAATTGATATTTTATTTAATACAGTTTAATATCCTCATTAAAACTGATGAGTACCAATTTGATTCCCAAAATTCACATAAAGTAATGACAAGGTTGTGCTCGGTTGAGGTTCAACGGTTCTATTAATCCTGGTCTTGGTTCTTTCATTTCTACGGTTTCAGTTCTTCCATTTCAACGGTTTCGGTTCTTTTATTTCTACGGTTCGGTCTCCGTTCCAGCTCAGCTCGGTTTCGGTCTTAGTTCTTTTTATACAGGCTCAGTTTAGTAACATGCACTTAAAAAAAGGAGGGTCGTTAGAAAGTTATATACTAGGATATATTTGATGTTAGATACAAACAGAGCAGCTGCAGCCAAATACGCAGAGTTTGAAGTGCCCCAAATTACATCAGGGGCACCGGAAATTAAGGTTGCGTAAGACAATGGTTTTCAAAGAGGAGCCATGAGGGGAGGCTAGGGGGCAGGAAGATGAAGAACTGAGGATTGCTTTCAGTCTACACAAACACAGCACAAATGTTTCGTATAAAAAGAGATCAGCTAAAAAATGTTATAGTGTAGGGGGCCTTGGCATAGTAAAGTTTAGAAACCCCTGGCTTAAGAAATATCATATTTATCATATTATAGGCTCTGACAAGCTTATTAACGTACCAGGATTTTTTTTGTTTCTTTATGAAGGAAAGGTTGCGTGATGAAATAAAAGTAACGACGTGTTTCATTTACTTAAAATCATGTAAATGGAATATTAAAAGGTTATAAATATACCAAAAATACAACAAATGAAAATAAGCACACGAGCCGAGACCGATAAACAATATATTGCAGTCTCGGTTCGACTTGGTCAGTTTCGGTTCTAGCGGTTCAAGACCATGAGTAATGAATATTTAATAAAAAAATTTACAATTTTACTATAAGAATAACAAATTATATCTTTTTGAAACCCCAAACTCAGGTTGTTGAAATTATTTAAAAATAATGCTTTATTTTTGGTCCATGTCTTATATTTATACAAATATTTTTAGCATTTTAATTGATATGTACGCGTCCAAAATGGATAGAATATTTTAATAAATGATGCAAAATTTAATTAGTTGTTCTACTGTTCATTGTGAAATTAAATACGTTTTATTTTTTAGGTTTCTTTCTTATCCAGTTCACAAACTGTGTCATAAAAATGATGTTCACAATATAAAAGGTTTAATAAATTAAGTTCATTAAATTCCTGAAGACAGCCATTTAACAATTTTTTGAATTCAATTCCCTTTTTTATTTCACAACTATTCCACTAATAGAAAAATAGCTACTGAAAAAAAAGATATATTCATTGGATAAATATTCAAGGAGTTATTTATATTCTACGATACGACATAAATCTAATGTTGAATCTCTTTTCAAGTATTGTCTTACATTTTTTATTCTCAAAAAATGTCTCAAACATATGTAACCCTAGTAAAAATATTTAAACAAAGTCTAAAATGAAACTAAACTTAATCGATTTTGTATACACATTAAATCTATAACTTAATTACAATTAGTGATGAGACGATTCCAAAATAAATCTCAATAATGATTCTGATGCAATTCTAGTAGAAATTATCGATGCCGATTCTGATTCTTCAATATTATAAATAATAGTTAAATAATACCATTTTGCTATTAGTGGGGTTCACAGGATTATATACATATATTTTTTAGGGGGGAGACTCGTTTTTTGGATATATTTTTTTAAATCCAAAAATTGATTAAATTTTTTGAAAAAAATTTCGGATATACAATTTGATATTTAAAATTTTTTCAAAAATCAACAACTACTAACAAAAAATTATTTTTTTAGAAAAAAATTCAAAAATCCACAGGTGTTTTAAAAGAAATATTTTTTTGAAAAAAAAAAAAAAAATCCCCAGTTAGACTAAAAAAAATTGAAGAATAAATTTTCTTAGAAATTGGGATATTTGAGGGGGCTACATCCCTCCAGCCCCACTCCCTGCGCACGCTCCGGCTGACCAATGTTTTATTCTATTTTTCCAAGCAGTTATAAATCATATTTCATTCTTAAGTAAAGAACATTAGCTCATTAAGACTGAGTGTAACACTCAGGATTTTTTGGAGTTATCATCTGTATGAATCAACCAAAAAGTGTCAGTTTGGCTCTGAACAATTCCGGATAATACGATAGTACATAAATAAAGATACATTCTTATTCGATATTCTCGATAATGAGCCTATTCTTATAATTTAAAAAAATAATGATTTATTGATTATATCCTGTAAACACGGTGAATAGGAGGGCTTTGACAATTTTTTTTAACAAATTGATGGAATGTTTTTGACATTTTTTTATAAACAGTACAATTTTATTTTAAAGTTGATAATAATTTAATTTTAAACAAAACACACATTTTTTAACATACATACATATTTTAGTAAATTGTTTTGTCGTTTTGACGAATTTGATAACAAGATTTTAATCAGGGAGTCTAATATCCCTTATACACCCTTTGTAGTCATAGGCCATGTTTACACATTTATCTGTAATCATATTGGTTCGAGACCAATATAATTTGTGAGAAGTTGCGTACGTTTTCTTAAATACAATCTTCCGTACTTTCCATTAATTTTTGGCTTTTGTCCTAGAAATTTTTCTTATATTTAATAACTAAGTTATCTTAACTATTTATTTTTGTAAATACGTAGTATTTATAAGTTGTTGTTTTTTTAATATGTCATGTTCTCATGTTAAAGAATCGTTTTAAAACAAGGATTTATACTCTTCTTTTAAAAATAATTCAATTTTTGATTTTATGTTGCTCATAAGTTTTTGCTTGCTCTATGTCATTACTTTCCATAAGCGATGAATCTACAATTTACCTAATAATCATTAAATATTTGTTTAATTTTAATAGCAGTTTAGATTTATAATACAACATAAATGCCGGTGTTTGACTTAACTATATCTAGGAATGTCAATTTTTTTAAGTGATTCATCAAATAACTAAGAATTCTTGTTCTTGACTGAGTTACTTATATTCTTTATCTGTGGGATCATTTAATTAAACAGTACGTAGTTGTCTTCAAATAATTCTTTGAGTGGGGTATTCATTACATGAATATAGAACAAGTTTGGTATATTTTCTTTGAAAACTTTTTTATGCAAGCACAGATTTTGATTGCGACTTAAAAAAAAATATAGATAGCTCTTGGATTCATTATAATTATTTTATTTATATGATAATACTATTTGTATACTGATATTACGGATATTAACTACGTGAGTTCATTTTTTTTTAAAATAATTATTAAGTATGCAAACATATTGGATAATAGCAAATGCTAAAATGTAAGTTTTTTTTTTTTTTTTTTTTTTTTTTTTTTTTGTTTAGATAAATACGTTTTAACGAAGACGACAATAAAGAAATAACAACATGCTGTGGAAGACTACTACTTCATTGATCTTTATAGTACATTTTATATTTGCTCAAAAGACTCCCGATCCTCACGTTTGTAATGAAAATCCATATGATTACTTTTCAACAAAGACAAGCTATTTTGCTGTAAGAAGTACAGATGACATAAGATTACCACGAGGTAAAAACTTTGTACAGTTTTTTTTATTATTATCTCTTTTCACAAGTTTATTATAATTTTTCTTAATAATGTCAATAATCTATCAATAGGGTGCAATGTGAATCGATTATGGATCTTGGCTCGTCATGGAACTCGTAATCCTGGAGATGATAGTATTATAGAAATTGCAAAAGAAGGACCTCGTATTCAAAAGGAAATCATTAAGAAAAACTCACAATCTAAAGGTTTACATTTTTGCATTACTAAATTTGTGCTAAATCCCTTTCTTTCTTTTTTTTTTTTAAGGCAAAATATGTACTCTTGACATGATTGACTTTAAAGACTGGAAATTTAATCTGACTTCAAAGGATGAAAGCCTTTTAACAGACTCAGGATTTAGAGAACATTTTGAATTAGCTCGAAAATTTAAAGAAGACTTTCCTCATATCTTAGATATTCCCTATGACCCGAAACTATTCAAGGTACATTTTTAGTATATTCATGGTAAAATCCTTTATATTATCAGATGTCACCTATAGTTTCGACACACCAATAAAGAAAGAACAATGAAGAGTGCTGAAGGATTTGCGAAAGGACTATTTCCATATGTCAAAAATGTGTCCATGGAGAAACCTTTGGATAAAGATCCATTGTTAGAGGTAAGGAAGTCATAAAATATATCTCTGTTCTAAATGATACTCTTTTAAATATATTAAGTTTGAAGACTTTTGTGACAAATGGAAACAAGATGTTGATGATTCTTCAGATAAATATACGGAGAGAAAGCAATTCCTGGAAGGAAAAGAAATGCAATCGGTTTTGAGTAATGTTCGCTATTACACAGGGATTACAGAATGGACAACAAATGATACTCTGGTTGCTTATGACATTTGTCGTTTTTCTCGTGCCTGGAAGCCTGATGATGTATCGGTTTGGTGCACTCTTTTCACAGTTGAAGATCTCAAAGTAAGTTTTACTCACTAATGAACTTATATTGAGTTATAATGCCAATCTTTGGTAGGTATTAGAATATTATGAAGATCTAAAATATTGGTACAGTAATGGATATTGGAAACCAGTGACTACTAAAATGCCTTGTCCATTAATGAAGGATCTTATTGAAACATTTGAGTAATTTATCTTTGATTTTGCGTGGACTAAGTTAGATATAAGAAATTTATCATTTCAGAATGAAGAGCTATCTAAAAGCAAAGTTTTATTTTGCTCATCGGTCAACAGTTCTTCCATTTTTAGGTTTACTTAGACTCTACAAAGATGACTATCCACTGAAACATTCAAACTATAATGAAACACAAAACAGACAGTACAAAACGTCTAATATAGGATCATTTTCAGCTAATGTTGCGTTTGCACTCATAAATTGCCCATCAGATAATGATACGACAAAAAAGTTAAAAAAGTACTGGCAATGCACCAAGGAAGACGGATCAAAATTCCGCAATGTTCAAGTGAACCCTGTGACTATAAAGAATTTAAGAAAAGATATAGGGTAAATTAATTCGTTTTTAGGTACCATAAGTCTATTTTGATTTTTTTCAGAGTTCTGTGGAATGCAACTTTGATGAAATTTGTAGTAATACTCATAACTCATTCTCTATCTCAAAAATTTTATATTATTTCAGTATTTTTAATTTATTGTTTGAAACCTTTTAATTCCATTATTGGATAAATTAATTATTACTTATTACTAGCACGAATACGTTATCTTAAAGACAACCAAAGAAAAATTAAAAATATTTTAGTTTTTTAGCTTATTTATGTTAAAATTATCAACTAAAACGATTTACTATAAGCTATAATTATAATACAGGTAAATTTATATTGTAAAACCTCCTTGTATATATATATATTTTTTTTTTTTGCTGTTTCTTTCCATTTAATGTAAATATAATTAAACCTTTTGGCACTCTAGAAATTGCGATATACCATGTGAAAGTACTGATTTTGTTAAATATAAAGCAATTTTTTCAAATGTTTGATTCTGAGATTTATTTATAGTCATTACCATTGCTAACTTGCCATGTTCCTTCTTCAACAATAATGAAGCTTGAAGAAACATATTAAGATTAATTCGCTCATCTTCTTCCTAATTCCCTTAATCAATTTGTATTTAATATACGTTCTTCGTTTTACTGCTATTGTAATAATTCGTTTATGGTTTTTTAAGATTTTTTTGATGCATTTGCCAATCGACAACCAATACCTTTAAAAAAATTGAGACACGTTGAATCAATCTTGTTTTTGAAATAAATGCATTTTTATCCTTTTTTTTCTAAGCGGGACGTACATCGCATACACACATATATATTATTTCAATACTATGTAGGATTATAACTTATGAGTTATGTATCAATTTCGGCATAAATAAAACGTAACATTTAATATGAATCTCGCAACCTCATGGCATAAGAATTATGATTGGTATAAGGTATAAAGCTCTTCTCTTGTGTAGCAGTCCTGATTACTGGCTGCCTCTTTTTAAACGATTTGAGGATTTCATACAATTTGAAAAAGCCTAAAAGGAGCTCGTTCCAACAAACTATGTTCAAAATGTGCAGCATACTTTTCACATCGTACAGTTAAAAATGAAAGAACAGGAAGAGGAAAAATAAAATAGCATCTAAAAACATTCCTTTTTTTCCAAATCTCGTCCTATTTTTCATAAGCATGCCATGTAAGAAAGTTTCAAAAGTGAGTATACTAGGAAATCAGAACACAGAAAGTGTTTAAAAAGAGCAAATCATTCTAAGAGGTTTTGTAGTTTATAAATAAATTATATTCCGTTGACAAAATAAAAGGAACATTTCTTAAATTGATGTAAAATATTAACTAAAATGCAGATTTAGCTAAAGTTTAAACTATTTAGGGATATTCTTTAAGTTAAGGCACTTTTGAATAACAACAATACTCAATATATATTGCATCAACCTAATAACATCATAGGTAATTGTTTTTTTCTAGATCAAGATTAGCGGCAATATATTTCCACCCATATGTACCTTGAGATTAGTGAGTAAATTATAACTGAGCAAAAGTATTTCGGATGATTAAATTCCAGTTCTTAGGTAGAAGTCAAATGGAAAAAAATCTGACAAATTAATAAATAATACTTAACTCAAACACTCTTATGAAAACAAATTTAAAGAACTCCGGATCAGTTTATATATTCTTACGCTGTCTTCAAATCCCAATATAGCGAGTCATTAACTTTGTCAAAAGTACAAAAATAGTCTCCTCCTACTTATTGGGAGGGCGTAGGCTCGACAGCTTCACAGGGAATTCCCTACGTAAGCCTCAATATTAAGCCGGCAGAACATTTACAGAGCAAGAAAAAAGCTATGTATTTACAAAAACTCATATCTAAAATTGCCATTAAAAAGCATCGCAGAATGATGATTGTTCAAAGTTTAACTGGTGATTATATACAAGAAGGATTTTTTTTTTGCTAATTCAAACTATAAAGACTAATACCCAAATTATATCGAACATGAATTTGACTTGTTTTTTTAAAATTGATTTTGATCACATCTATTGCGACAAAGTGTTTTGGCAAAATAAGAAACGAGTATTTGGTGAATACAAAGAAAGGAATAAAACTGAGAGAGCACGTGCAAATGGGAATACACCATCGCGACCATCTTGAAAACAAAGTAGAGGAAGGAACAACGCATTCTCGCAATTCCCTTGATTCCAGGCTGTCCCAGGAAAAAAATGAGAAATAAAGAATTATTCAAAAAATTCCGAATAATTACAAAGGAATTCCCAAAGAATGGCTTCCTAAACAGAAGGAAATCATAACATAACAAGAGCCTTATACTCTAAAGTATTTCTTTCCTTTTATTTTTATTTAAAAAAAGGATACTTCTTTCAGGACAATCCCTCCGCAAACGCTCTCGAAAATGACGTCATAAAAGGGGGCTTTTACCTCCCAAGTACCCCTTGCAATAGGAAAACATAACAAGAGTGGAAAATGAGGCTATGAAAACCACTTGTTGCTGACAAAAGCGCGGTCCTTATCTCTTCCCTGTACAATTGGAAAAGAGAACATTGGAAGAGTTATAATATATTTTTTCCAACAAGCTGTCAAAAATGAAATATGTCAGTCAAGTACATCAAAACCTACTTGTTATGCAAGTTTTACCCTCGTAGATGATAGGACTTCATACGAATCCAGAGTCACAACACATAGCTAAAGGAGAAAGAAAAAAAGGAAAAGAAAAAAAATGAAAGAAGAAAAATGGAAAAGAAGAAGAAAAATAGAAAAGAAGAAGAAAAAGGAGAAGAATACGGAATAAATAAATGTTATAAAATAGTTACAGGGAGGACTTATCAAAACACTAAAAAAGAGCAAAAAAAGGCTTTGATAAGCAAAATATTCAATATTAACACTTATATTGCACATTCCAAATACTATAAATTACATTTTGGAGTAAAAATAAGCAATATTCTATCTTATTAATTATTATATAGCTCATTTGAATTAATAAACCACGTTTTATGTTGCCTGTCAGAACAAAAACAAGCTAGAATGATATTTCTCAAACGGGTGTGTGGATTTCATTTGTATTCTTGTACAGATTATTGTAAATTTTTATTGTCAAATTATTGGATTAAAGTAGGATCTTCTCAAGGAACAAAAAAGGAAAAAACGGGTTCGCTGGTGTTATAAACTTGATTTAAATGCAAGTCTTATTTATTTCATTTAATTTAACTCTATCATTCTCTACTGCGCTGCAATCAGAAAACTTCTCGCGCTATCAACCAAAAAAAAATCGATGAGCTGGATTTTCTAGGTTGCATCCAAAATCTGTAAATCTACAAACGCTTTGTATACAGAAGTACGCTTGGTCAGTCAGTCAAACTTTTCATATTTGATATATATATTTGAACATCACAAATTTATGCAGTTTTACAATTTTTTGAGTCAAAAACTATATAAGTACAATTGCAAATATATAGTCTATGGATCTTTAAACAGAAAAAAATGCGACTTTCTAAATAATTACTTGCAATGCTGCAAAAGCAATGGTTCATTAAACAACAGCTAAAACCACATTTTTTTACGAATCAAATTTTAGAGGTGTTATATGACGAGTATCGTCCATATTTTTATCAACTTCAATATAAAAAAAAGTCTATCAATTACTTTGAATTTAAAAAATATCAATTCTAACTAGAAGCTCATAACCCTCGTATTCATTGAATATTTTTCCATATATTCTTGTCAGTTGGGGGTAGAGTGAGTCGGATGAGGATTAAATATGTTGTAGGAGAACAAATGGCATTTTCCTATCGTCATTATAGTACGTAGGACAATAGCGCATTTTCATTTAATTACATTATAATGCGAAGTTTTTGGGGACACACGTGCATCATCATCTGTTGTTTGCTGTCTTGTCTGATCGTCTACATTCATTGTCCCTATATCGTGAGTCCTGCTCTACTATTTAATGGTCATTATTTATTACTCTTGGTGATGTACATAATATGTCTTTTAAAGAGAGGGTTTTCCATATCAATATAGTTGACTTATTATCTATTATGAATGGACGTACAGCATGACGGTTTATTGTCACACTAATTTGATGGAAATTTATATAATTTAGTGTTAGACTTTTTTAGAAAGAAATATTTACGATTAATAATACAGTGTAACAAGTGGTATCTTGTACACATAGATTATACAAGTTGTGCTCAAAAAATTAGATGAGTCATTTCAAAATAATAATTATATGATTTAAATTCCATTATATTATTGAGATATCAAGGGAGTTTCTGATAAAAATTACGTATTGATGCGTATTTTTTTTAATGAGAGAAGTTGACAGTGAGGATTGACGAGAGGCAAATACCTTAGTTATTGTTTTCTAAGACCCCCATCTATCTTCTCCAATTTTTCAGCAATTATGTAGTGACGCCCTTAAATGGTCTCCTACAGTTTCAAACTTTATTTGCACTCCTGATTCTTTGGCATTTAATAATACTTAAGGATCTACAGTCCTATTAGTCGTATGTAAATATAAATGAAATAATATAATTAATGGTAATTAAAATGATGGTCTTTATAATTATTAATAAGACACACAAATATGTAACTTGCATTAAGCTTTTATTAGTTACATCTCGTACAAAATTCCACTTTTTACACAACAAGATTATTATAAGGTAGAAGTTCATACCAAAGTTGGAACAATGAGTCCTCATATTACAAGTCGAGTGTACAGTTTGTAATGATAGGTTCAAGTCCTAGCATATTTTCATCAAGTCCAGTTAAAGTCCTCATAAAGTAAAACAATACTATAAGGAGGTCTACTTTATATCCAGTGAACAAATCGAAAATACTTTCAAGTCCAAGTGGAGTCCTTGATTATGTGATCAATTTGAGTTGCAAGTCTTTAAAATATGGACTCAACCCTAATTTCCTCACTATTAAGTTGTAAATTGAATTTATCACTCATGGAATTGCTGATGCAAAATGATATATTCCAATAAGGATTAAGACTGAATATTATATGTATGATCAGAGAATATATTTTATAAAACGTATGAAGTTTTCCACATCTAAAAATTAATTGGACCGATTCATAAATAGTACCTTAATCACGGTTTTGTTATTGGGGAAAGGAGACTGATAGAAGTAACTATTCTAAGACTAACCGTTCATAAATACTATTACTGAAAGAAATTATAGAACACCTAAGCCCTGACAGTTACTAGTCTGTAAAAAAATATAAGTTTTTTTGTCTTGTGAAAGATCAACTTTACTGTTTCTCCGTAATCGCCAAGCTACCTACATTCATTTAATATTAACTAATTTAATTTGGTTATACATTTACAATTGTTGAAATACTTCGTTTGGTCTCTCAATATCTCCTTCTCTGCTATATATTTCTTAATATGATCAAACAAATGGTAAAAGTGAGGAAGACCAAAGAAAACGCAAAATAAGAGGGATTATGACATAAACATAGTCATTACTCATAATCCCATCCTGACTCTGTAACGTAGTCTATTTTCATAATAACTAACGATACCATTTGTTATGGATAAACGTTAGTCGATTATAATAATTAAGAAACGATGTTGCACAAATGACATCACTGAAAATCAATATGTAATAAAAAAAGAAAGAAAGTTTTCATAAGGGGTCGGTAACAAACACAAGAAATGATTCTTCTCTGAAAGGGTTATAATATTGGAACTATGAATCTGTAGTTGTCGGTCATTCTTGAGTTAAGTTAACTTAAGTTAAAGCAGCATAACAGACGAAATCATATAACATGTATCCCTGAATGTCACTGAAATCTAAAATAAATATATACTACAAAATCTAGATTTTATTTATTAAAAAAAAAATCATTATCGATCTAATATAGAATATTTATAGAGTACTTCAAAATTGGAGTAATATTTAAAAAAAAAGAAAAAAATATTATATAAATACAGGCTCAACATCTCTGAAATTAAAGTGTAACTTGCTTATAGAGATTAAATTTAGGGTCATAATTTTATTTCGCAACAAAAAAATTCAAAAAGAAGACACAAAACCTCTTTCTTTTACCTTTTCTCTTTCCATTTTAAAAGTAAATAAGGAAAATATTCCAAATGAGCGACAATAAAAGATATGGTCTAGTATTTTCTTTAGAAAGAATACCAAATTTCTCTAATAACGACTTATTTTTTATAAATATACTTTTGTTAATCTGTAGCGTAGGAATGCTAAAATTTACACATGGTCTCCATTGAAAATAATGCAACTCCTTCACTGAATAAGGCAGAATTTTGTTCGAGTCCACCTCTTCCGACTTCAAGTCAGGAACAATTATATATCGTTACAAGTGGGTGACGCAGGAACCATAGGGACCACTGCCCTTCCACTTTTGATATTTTTTTATAGCGATAACAACAAAAATTGTCTTGCCTAAAGAAATTTCATATAAAAATTTTCCAAAAAGAAAATCTCTTTAAAAATAAAAGTTGTTTGTCAAATTTGGCATTTATAAAAAAAAAACATTCCCTTAGTTGTTGATTAATGACGTCACATTGTATTATTTATAATAAATTGATAAATTGATAATATGTATATAATAACTTAATACTAATAAACAAAAGATATAATTAAATTAATATATTTCTATGAGAATTGATAAATAAAAAAAATAAAATACACAATTTACACCTTTTCTTCCTCCTCCATTTTCACAACCAAGTCCAGTTTCCCCCCATAAAGACTAGATTTTCAAAATTGTGGGAGGTAAGGGCAGTCACAAAATATCTGAAACCACGCCTGCAGATGAGGGAAGGGGTGTATTGTACTAGATATACAAATCCAACCATGTTGCCTTAAACTCCTGGGGAAGATGTTTGATCACCTTTGGATCTCTGTTGTTACCTATATTCTTGTGTTAGTACGCTGTGTTGTGGCTGCACTGCCACATATAGTTAGTGTTATCCTTCTCCTCCCCAGAAGCGGTGAGCTTCCCAGCTCTTGGGAGTAACTGCATTTTCTGACATTTGTCTTTCAATTCTTTCAGAAGGCATGATGTCCGCTGCTTAGCCGTTTTCCTCTTCTGAGTGGTCCAAATCCGTTGAGCCTTGGCTGCTGGCTTCTCGACCACAGGAGAAGGGGCCACATACCAGTTAAGTACTCCTTAATGTCCTTGGATACAAGCAGATTCACGGTTTTAATCCTGCAGCACCTTTACATGGGCAGAAGTGTGGGGTCCTCTTCCCCATAGCGTCCGAGACACCGATTCTTGTGCTGTTGTTTTTTTATTTTTTTGTGGTTGTTTTTTTGCTAAGAACGCTCATGATGATCTAGATCAGTGGTTCCCAAACTTTTTTGAGTTTGACCCTTAAAATATGTGGCTAGAAAATGAATTACCCTTACACCTATAAAATTTGGAGTTCATTTAATGCAAATAGACAACTTAAAGGCCATATATTAACCCCATAAAGTTAAACCCAGAGGCAAATAATATAAGTTATTCAATTATATTGATCAAATATAAATATTTTAATTCTTCATGTTATATTTATTATCATCGATATAAATAAACATCAATTAACATATAGGATATTGGAATTCCCGGGATCAAATTGTCAACTCAAATGCTTACACCTTTTCAAAAAGGACTTAGCTCACAACTTTATTGATTACACATTCATAACGGGTGAAATAATTATTAATTGTTTATTAATCTTGTTAGGTATTATTTCGAGGTTCTTAAATTTTGATTGATCATCGACTTATATATCATTCCTATATTTTCATTTCTTTTAAAAAGAGTCTATTAAGTAAATATATTTTATAGTGTCTTTAAATTTCTAATGTTTTTGCCAACAATTACTCTGACCTATTTGGTTAAGCAAAAAAGTCATTGTAATATATTGAATAAAATAAGAAGTACAAAGATTAAATAATTGAATATATTGTAAATATAAAATCAGTTATATACGAGTATGTACTACATGGAATCATTTCTATACTATTAATTCTCTTTTTTGCAACAGCAACTCGAAGATCATCCTCTAAGTTTCATTTAAGTTTTTTTATATATTTTCGATATAAGTTAATACGGAAAATATCTTCTCACATAAATAAGTTGAACCTAATTGCATAAGTAAATCCAAAGGTACTTCAGGCAGCAGGGAGTACTCATTCATCACAGAAATCCAAAATTCGTCAAGTGTATTAGAATCAAAATCTGTTTTTAGTTTTTGGTAACATGAGAGTTTGATAAGTTGATAGCTGTGGCGATAAAAGAGGCGTATCCAATTATATTTTTGAAGAGAACTATCTTCAGGAAAATACTTTTTTAAAAGATCCGGCAGATACGTATAAAAAATATGACATGGTTTGAGATTCGACCCCGGTTTCACTTTCAAAATTGTAAAAAATGACAATTATCCAATTATAATAAGTAATATATGTTTTCTATACTTTAAGCTTGAAGTCAGAAATACAAAATTCGTAATGGTTTTTAGATGTACACATTTTTGTAAAGGTATGTCTAATCTGACGGAATAAAAATATCTCTTATTTTGCTTAAATAGCTCGATGCACTACTTGGTTTAATGCTTTAAGGTTACCACATTGATTTTCGATTTTTTTAACATCCCCATTTACAATTGGACTTTCATCATTGGCGATGAAAAATGATACATTTTATTCATGACCAAAATTTGAATAATTAATTGACGACACTAACTACATAATTGTGCTGAGTTAACACAAAAAAATCTTAAATAAAAATCAAGAATATGATAATATATATAGAAACATATAGTTCAATATTTCTTTGACATATTTTAGACAATTACATGCTTTGTATTCAAATTTCTGGAATGAGTTTGCAACTCAAGAATACCTACTATAGTTTAAAACCTTCCTTTTACTTGTGATACTTAATTTGGGCCCCCTTTGTAATAAAATCAATCAATTTCTAATTATTTAATTGTGGCGACAAATTTGTATTACTTAATGTACAAAATGCTGGATCTCCAAAGAATTAATTAGAATAACTTGTTGATGGGAAGGAACGACAATTAATTCGTTAAATTACATGGATATAACTAGACTCCATTTTGAGACAAAACATTCAAGCTTTACTTTGTATTGACGGACAACATTTATAAATTTCATTCCATATTTAAGGTTATGTTATTTTTTTTTTTACAAATACAGTCACAATTCTATGGATTAATGCTTTATAGCTATAGGTGAAGTATTTATCAATCCTTCTTAATAAAAGTCACAAAACCTTGAAAATTCGAAATAAATATTTATTAATTTTGTACCTGAAAATGATAATTTATTTTAGCAACTTAAATATTTTCTTTTGATTGTTTACTTTTTTTAGATAGTAATCCTGTATGTAGATTATTGAATACCCGTAGATAAATACAATTTTTTTTTTTTTTTTTGCGAGAAATACAATTGGAATGCAATTTCTTTGAATCATTCTACCCCTTTTGTATTCTACGATTTATTGTAAATGACGAATATATATTTAATCTCTTTTTCTTGGTAATACAATATATTAAGAAGAAATGTTTTTTTTTTCAATCTTTAAGACCATTTATACACTCCCAACAAATATTATTTACATTGTCAATAGTATCCATTATTCAATATAACATTAGAATTATTCTTAAAATATTATATTTTACCGAAATGTTGGAGGGAAAAAGTTTTCAAAAAGGTTTCTTCTGATAAAAAAACATGAAGAAATATAAAATTTGAGACATATAGATCAATATTTTGATGTAGCGCAGGGCCTATTAAATTTCTAAAATTTACAATTTTAGGAAGAAAAAAAATAAAATTATTCTCCAAAAATTGTCAACATAGTAAAAATATATCATTTTATAAAAAATAGCTATTTTTCATGGATACACCATCTTTCAAAAGTAGTCAAAAAGTTTTTCCCTAAAATTATTATTTAATAAAAAAAACAAATGAATTATTGTTGTACTGTGTATAAGGCATTTTTTTGGTTAACTTTATATAGAAAACTAGTTCTAGGTAATTTACAAAATGCCAATTTACGGTACGTAGAAAACTTGTAGCATGGGTGCACGGAAGTGTAGCAGTGTTTTGGGGATCTCCATAAAAATGCCAAATTTGAAAACTAGAATGTGGGATATCAATTTGACGTGATTGATATTTAATATAGATAAATTCTGAATATTTCACCTAGTATTTTTTTTTTAATACGTTGATTTCTTTAATCGCACCATAACCTGGAAAATAATTATCCTCAAGATAGCCTCCGAAATCCCAAATTAGGTATAATGGATAAAAAATAAGATATAATGGACGTTACAACATTTATTTATCTAGTCTTTTGTAAAGTTTACAACTAATTTGTTTATTAAGAGTACGTACATTTTTAAACCGAACTAAGCCCATTCAATCATTATTTCTGCACAAAATGAAAGTGCTTTTTTTTTCTTGCAGGTATTTAAAAGTAAAATCTTTTTCATAATACTGAACTCTGTTGGATTCTTTTGGAAGTGTTAGAAAGATGCGTTGTTTTATTGAAATATCTTATTAGATTACAGATTTTGTGTAGGTAATAACATAAACAGTAGGGAAAAAGGGATGACATTCCAAGTATAAATTGGGCATAACTCCCCAAATGTTGAAGCTAGATTTTGGTATCAAAGTGTCTTTTTTAGCACTATCTTTTAGATAAGTCCGGTTTTAAACGAAAATATTGAATTTGAAATTTTTTGGTCAAAACCAGCCTCTTCATGACCTCAGAGGCCCAAAAAATGTTATGGGGCATGCATTGCTATTTTTTACGTATACTTACTAAATTTCTGACTGATCTGTTCGACCGTTCTAGATTCCATGTGTGATAACACTAAAAACTGAGCAATAGGTATAGTATAGTCCTATTTTTGATGAATAAACAATCAAAAAAAAAAAATTAAGGGTTTTTTTATTTGAAAAATTTAATAATAGAAATTTTTTTTCCAAAAAAATTCAGTTTTTTTCTGAATAAATATGGAATTTTGAATTTTTTTACCAAAAATTTAATTGTCTGTGAATAGGTATAGATTTGAAAATTATTTTCCGAAAATTTAATATTAGATTTTTTTTTTCATAAAAAAATATAGTTTCTTCTTAACAGTTCTGGATTTGTGAATTTTTTTTCCAAAATATGTAATTGTCTATGAATAGCTATAGATTTTTGATTTTTTTTTTGTTCCAAAAAAATTAATCGTATGTCAATAGCTATGTATTTTAAATTTTTCTCCGAATAATTTAATGATACCGAGTATTTTTCCGAAATATTTAATCGTCTTTAAAAAGCTTTGGATTTTTGAAATTTTACTCTGAAAAATTTGATTTTAGAATTTTTTTAGAATTTTTTTAGAATAGGTAAGGTCTTTTTAAAATTTTTCCCAAAAATTGTAATTTTTGTATTTATTTTAGAATTCCATACAGCAAACCTATTTCAAAGTTATGAAAGAGGGTTCTCCTAAAATAATTATTTAATAAATAAAAATGAAAAACAAATTTTGTTATACTGCGTATAACATATTTTTTTTAACTTAATATATAACATAAGATGTAAACTCTCTTTTAAAAGCATTTCTGAAATTGGAAATTTTTGTTATACATTTGTAAAAAAGAATCAATGCTATTGTCCAATCAATATCCAAAGTGTTAGTTGAGAAATCTCATTATGTATAATTTACTAAGTAATCTATGATAAACTTCTAAAGGAATTTGCTAGCACAAAACAATGATTATATTTCACTGACTGAAAGAAAAAAATGATGCCTTTGTTTAATCATGGTTCATAATTTCCATACTAATTTGTACAGTGAAGACACAAGATAATTAAATTGTATTATAACATTCTTGGCATTTTGTGACTTTCATAATACCTTGCTAAATATCCTGATATGTAAAAGACTACTCTTAAACATCTTGACATCCTTAGCAGCGTCGTTGATTTCAATATTGAGTAACGCTTGTTTTTATGTTGGTGCAAATTCATTAGCATCTTTTCAAATATAATTCTTCATTGCCAGTGATTAGAAGATGACCAAACGACAGTATAACAACAAAAAATCATCACAAAATAAACGAAGGTTTTATTAATAGCAACAGCTCCTTTAACTCCAAAAATAAAATCTTGTCTTAGATGAATATATTAGTCGTTGGAGAAAATAACTTACACATGCTAAATAATGTTATACTAATAGATTAATTCTTTGTAACCCTTGATAGATACAATAAATATTATTTAGTAATAATAATTTAATCAATGAGTTTTGATGTAACTGATATTACAAGTATAATACCTGGTGCCTAATTTCTTGGAATGACTCTTTTCTATTTATTAATAATTTTTTATCCACGAAAACTTATCCATAAAAAACATCCTAAGAATTTTTTTGAACATAATATTGTTTGATTAATATTAAGCGAGTAGTATTAGCATGTTTTAAAAATACTAACTAAGAATTTTACGACAATAAAATTAATATTCAATTAATCCAAACAAAATTGTAGTTTATGAACAGTGAACGGATAAGGACGATAATTAATGAATAGAATATCTATATATTTAAATTAAGTAATATATATGTATAAATTATAATAATGACTACAAATAAGAAAATGAATAGCACGTAGTTCTTGTAAAATACACAGGCTCGTTTTTAGAGTTCAATTCATGTAGTAAAAAATATAGCTACGTGTGAGACAGCACATAAAAACAGAAAATCACAGCAAGGATTTGTTGGGCAGTATAGTTGATAATATTGTAGAGAAAAACGCGTAGGAGGAGAAGGGGGGAGGGGGAAAGACATATGGTATGATTGTTTAAAATACTGATGTGATTTTCATTGATAATCACATCAGTATTTATCAATTGCCTGCTTTATTATGATTTTTGAGGGTATAACGAAAATATTTATTAGCGAAATGTTTAATAAAGATATACTACGCATTTTTAACTTAGACGGTTTTTATCCGTTACAGTAGATTTGAAAACGTCACATTCCATGAAATTGTAATTCATTATGAACCCTATTCTCAGAAAAAATAACTAATAAAACGACAAAGTAAGAGTATTTTGAAATATATTTGAAGTTCCAATTTTAAAATAGAAGGCTTATATTAAATATAATCTACATACTAAAAAATAAACCATCATACATATAAGTTAAATATACAAAATTATGCAATTAGAATCATATAACTAATAATAACAATAAATTATAAATACAGAATATTGAAGTAATAGATTGATCCAAATAATATTTTCTTGTTCTAACATTGGAATTCAGTTTAAAATGTCATAACTTTAGGTTGCAAAACACAAGCCAGACGTGGAGTTTAATCAAAACCCTTTTTTCCTCATGCGCAAGTTGCATATACAATTGTGCACAGGATAGATATATCTCTACCGATGAGATCTTAATAATTATTAATAATAAAGTAAATGTCAAAATCATAAAATAATGTTAGATTTAAATCCATATCTTCTTCCAATTTTAGTACGAACAGCTCCTTAGAATCCCACTTTCACTTATTTCATGTTTATCTAAAAAAAGAAAAGTTAATCCATGCAGTCAAATTTTAAATCTTAATTACTTATCCCAGATTTAAAAATAAGACTCATTTATAACTGATAAGACAATTCAGGCAACCATTCTTGACTTAATGTAGTTTTCTAATATAACATCGTAAAGATTCAGAGCAAAAGCTAATTATGTAGTAATCTCCGGCGATATTACTCCTTATTAAGAGCATCAAAAAAAGATTTTCGCCCGGTTATCTATACTTGTATAACAACATACTATTATCATGAAGGATACCCACAATTGCTAATTATAATGCTACACCCAATGCAACTATCCCCGTTGTTGTGACCATTTAAGCCGTTGCTTTTGCCTTTTTATGAGTTTTCTGAACACCATTTCTTGGAGCTTATGAACCATAGCTAATCCTTGAGTGACAAAAAAGTAATATTTATTGACTATGTAATATTGGAAAACCTAATGATCATACCCAAGCGTTTAAGTTAAGAAATTTGATTGAGATTATTTTTGAATAGTGGTCAACTCTTCAAATATATATTCGTCAGTAATAATCTCCTTTGCTTTAAATATAGAAGGCATTTTTTCATAAAGGCTACTTAAATATTCCCTGATTACTATGAAGTGCTTGAAATAGTAAGTTGCTACTTTTAACCAAGTTCCCTAATGTGTAATTTATATCAACAAATCCAACAAGCCATCAGTTTCTCGGCCGGTAAGTATTTCCAAATTCCTGGTCCTCCATTTTCAGAAATCTAGACAGAAGGCGACGTATTTTAGGCATTTTATTCAGTTCTCTATCGACTATCAGCATCTAATATTATATTAATATTGAATAATAAAGGCGGGAATGATAATGTTTTTGATAGAAGAAGATGTATACTTTTTAAACAATGATGCCATGCGTATTTATTCCTTCCTCCGCGCACGCTTTACTATTCTTACCAAAATTATCACCCTTAGTTATCATTTATCTTTAAAGATGGGTTGTTTGGTCAAATAAATTACTGTTGTGAGGTTAGAAAAGGAAAATAGTTGGTAGATTTTCAAATGACCATATTGTATTCCGGTTCTTTGCAAAACAGAGCATATCTATAGAATAACTTATTACTTTGTATATTTATGAAAAAGAACAAATTATGAGGAATCGACAGCTGCCAACAAAATATATAGGGTATATTTGGGTTAGCGAAGTAAGGCCGTGTCAAATGAAAACATCATGAACAGTATTCTTTTTCTCCTCCAAAACATTCTTCAAATTTTCAGTATTACCTCGTTGATTTTTGAGTTCATTTTTTTTTAAATTGCCCATTCTACACTGGATTTTCATCATTATCTATAAAGTTGAAGAAATTGTTTATGTTCGTCGACGCCTAATAACTACGGGTAATGCCGGGTGCTACCACTTGTATTATGATATATTTAAATGCATATATAAAAGTGCGTTATTTATTAGTTTTTTATGAAAAATATCCCCTTTAGGTGGGAAAAATGTTATTATAACTCTCGAAATATTGTATAGCAATTTAAAATGGTTATTAAATATAAATAGCTCTATTTTGATGATTTAAATTGACTTTTTTTCGCTAAGAATGTCATTTATATATATATATATATATATGCGTATACAATTTCAACCGTTAAACATTGATAAATAAAGCTCAAACAAAATATGTTTTTCATTTGTTATCAAAAGAAACATTTTTGAATGTATTATGTACTCCCAACATTTCGATAAATAGTAATTTAAGAACCACTCTAACACCGCATATACATAGTACTAGTAGATCCAAAAACGATCAATAAATTGAAGAAACTAGTTTATGACTTCATTGCACCAATATCACTCAAGCGCTGCCTGCCTTTTGTCAATCAATCTGAACACATACATTTCCAACTAATGCAATATTTCTTATTTTTTTCCATACATATATATATTTATACAAATATAAAAATCAAGCAATTGTGAACCATGTCTTTTAATGTCGTTAAATGCAGTTTTAAGTGCACTTATGCGTGATGAAATTTTCAATTCCTTCTCTTCCTCAATAAATTATAATCGTAATCAACTTCTTCAAAATGCATGGCTGACAAATATGTATACATACAGTAGGGTGAGGCTGATACCGCAATTTTGCCAAGACCGACTTCACTTTTTTTTGATACTCTGTATGTGTATGGCCTTAATGGGGACATTTGTGCAGTTTCATTGAAATATATTTATATTTATTGTGAATTTGTTTAATAATTAATTTTTTTAAAGATCAGGGGCGTCCGCAGGATTACATATATATATATATTTTTTTTGGTGGGGTCTGGGGGGACATTGTTTTTGGAATTTTTATGGAAACTTTTTCAATCATTAAATTTAGAATAATATATTTTTGGAATTTTTTTTCACCAATCCACAGCTATGAACAAAATTGTAAATCCTTTGGAATTTTTTTTAAAAAAACCAACAGGTATTCACATTTTTTTTAAATACATAGCAATTCTCAAAAATTAACTTTTGAAAAAAAGTTCAAAAATCCACAGCTACAGATGTTCACACAAAATTTAATTTTTTGGAAAATAATTTCTAAAATACATTTCAAATATTCAATTTTTTCATACAAATATCAAATATTCAATTTTCTATTAAAAAGCAAAAATTTCTACAGCCCCTCTACCCACCACCTTCTTCCGACGCCCCTGAAGATACAAAATTAAAATCCACCGCTAGGATAGTGCATAATCAAGAAAGGCTACATCTAGATGTTTCCTTTCTTGTGCATAATATATGAAGTGAACAAGAAGAAAATATTGTTTATGTATAGATCGCGTACAGGTAGTGTTGGATCGATCCTAGGGCTGAATTCCTAATCAGATCTTTTTTTACCATACAACGGTCCTAAGGACCGAAAAGTTAGTCCTTAAGTCCTATAGCCTAGCTATCTTTTTTGTTCTTCAATTCTTGGTATGATTGAATAATAGGAAAACGAAGAAAATAATACCTAAATGATATTTGAACGTATATTACTTGAATATTATACGTTCTAGCCACACATATCTTACTTTAGACTATTTCTTTGAAATAAGTTATGATAAAACTTCAAAAGCTGAAATGAAGTAATGAGTAACAACAGCATCTCAGCTGTTGTAGTTGCAGGATAGGAATATATTCTTTTTAGATTTTTTAGACCAATCTAACACACAATCCAGTTCATAAATATTGTTATTTTTAGAAGCACTCATCAGTTTTTTGCAAATAAATAGTACGTATTCGAAAAAATGATGCTAATACTTTTTATAATTGTATTTTAATCAAAAAAATATATTGGTAAAAAAAAAAAAAGATTAGACATATTAAAAAAGACAAAAATGTGATTAATTTTTTTTTTGTACTCTTTATGAACATAATGATTATGCAGTTGTATTATAATTAATTTATATGTATAAATTGATGACAAAGCACCTGAAATTTTGGAAAAAGGTACAAAAAACTATGAAAATCCCAGTTTTTAAGTATTTTAATGTGTTTATCAGTATAATTGTAAATAATATGACATTCAAGAAGGGTATTTTCAATTCAATGTAGTTGAAAACCTTAGCAAAATATTGACTAGTGTAGAAAGACAAAAAGTATCACTGAGTATTTGATATGGAGTTATAAGCTTAGGATAAATTAAGGATCGACATCGAAGTAATTCCTCCTTATATCGTCGCTAGATACAAGGTGGGATTTGTGTTTTAATTCCTTCATCTAATTCGGAGCTTCCCCAGGATTATATATATATATATTTTATTTATTTGGGAAGGGGGGGGGGGCAGGGTTGTTTTACGATTTTTTGGAAAAAAAAATCTAAACAACAACATTTTTGGGAATTTTTTTTTCAAAAATTAAATTTTTGTGGAGAATTTTGAAAATCCATTGCTATTTACAGAAAATAAAATTTATGAAAATAGTTTCTAATATTAATCGTTTAGAAATTTTCTTGAAATTCAATAGTTATTTAGAGAAAATTAATTTAAAAAAAAAAAAAATTCAAAAATCCACATTTGACAAAAAATTAAACTTTTGTGAAAAAAAATTCAAATATTAAATTTTCTAGTTAAAAGCAAAAATTCTTCAATTTTTTTAGGGTAGGGGGGGTACTACCCCTCCAGTCCACCCCCTGCGGATGCCCCTGCTTATAATTGCCCACAGTTTAATTAACTTCATGATATCTAAGCTGTTCATTTCCCAACATTCTTCATATTGTCAAGGTGACCACGTTAATTTTTGGTTTTTTTAACATACCTGCAGGCAATCATTTTTAGAACAATACTCATTAGGTTACAAAAAAAGGTTGAGAATCATCTGTCAAAACTTGAGAATTTCTTGAGCACCAGTCTCACCCTAACATACTCGTACATGTATATAGTATGTAATTTGCTGAACACTCTTATTTATAAAGAGATTTCATCTTTTTAATATATGTACAATATTGTACATCTAACAAAGCCCTTTCAATTTTTTTTTTTCTTGACTAAGTGCAAGATGAACAAAACATATTTTCAACTTACGCTATGTAATATCATACCTATTTTAATGCTTGGTTTTGATTCTGGCACTTAGTAATTTATGTATAAGTACGAAAATGGTATGCAAAGTTTCTAATTGCAAGAATTAAGATATATTTACATTTTTCATTGTACAGTATAATGACAATATCGATTTTCTTTTGTACCGGTTCTAGGAATTTTTCTACTAAAACGTAAAAAAAAAATGTTTTTCAGGACAATCCACTTACAAATATGTCAGTATCATTTTTGCTTGGGATGATGGAAGAGGGTTAATTAAGAAGTTAAATCAAATTATAAAATACATCTTTCATTCTTGCATTGTTTTATAACACTTTTTTTTGTCAGCTGTCGATGCTTATGCTTTTTATCCTCCTAATCATTGTTTTGAACATTAATTGGTTGAATTCATGCTAGTTTCTGTTAAGCTGGGAACAATTCTCAGCCATTAATTTGTTTAATAGTTTCATAGTTGGAAAAATTGGCTAACTGCCAAAAGATTTAGGGCTTTTTCTGTTTATTTCGGAATAAAGGTTACTTTATACAAAAAGTAACAGCGTGAAAGTTCATAGGCATACAATACAGGAAAAATCCAAATTTTTGTTCTTTCAATTTTGTTAAACCTTGCAATATTTAATCAAAATAATTAAAAATATGTATTAAAAAAAGCAGCAAATTCTTAAATATTTATACCAAATGGAAAAAAGAAAATTCTCATCTTCATTGCAGTTACAATGATATATCAAGATATGTAACTAATCCAATCATTAATCACATAGACCGTGTATTATCTACGCTTGAAGATCATCCCTTTATCCACTCAACCTTCCAAATACCAAAAAAGTATTTTAAGCCCATATATACATCCACCTACTAATTCAATTGCAAATAAGACATTTTTTCCTATCTGATTATTTCAGGGACCTTGATTTTACTACAAGGTACATTGTCTCGTATCAAAACTATTTTCATCCAAACTATAAAACTAAATTTCTTTTTCTCTTCTACTTTGGATATTAAAATATCAGTAAATCGCTTTGTTTTGTAGCCTATTATATAGAGTTATGAATTAACCCTACAAAAGTTTTATTTGAAATTTAAAGGTATATTTAATGTTATAATTTGAATAATTTGTTTCTTCATACGTAAATTATAAATGGATATTATTTATAATATACTCTTATGAATCCTTTAAAAGGTTCTCTAATGGTCTTAAAAGGAATATTTTCGAAGATTTTGTAGATTTGTTTAGAATAAGTTTTATTCTGAACATAGAATAAATTAATTTTCAGCTGTAATGGAACCCCTTTGATGTCTTTTATGGAAATGCCAGTCCGAAAAAGTTGGATATTACTCGGAAAATTTGATGTAATAGTCAGGAACAGTTAAGAAATTTTATAGTAAAAAGAGTCATTTCATGTGATTAAGAGACACACAATTAAATTTGGACACCCACTAACTCAGATTGTGACATCGTTTTGATAAAAGTATCCTTAATACAAGATAAGCAGATTTGCATAATTCATGCGTCAAATATTTTAGTTATTTCAAGAGTTATGAGGGTTTGATTACTGTTCAAGTTTACGCAGAATATATTACGCTATTCCCAAATAAAAAAAAAAAAAAAAAATGGGACATAATTATTTATATATTTTGAAAAAATAAACCAATCTACATAAAAAAAATAAACATCACGTAGTTACCTTATTATACCACGCAACCTTTCTTTAAAATAAACAGGAAAAAATGCCCGAAATCATATGGTAGGTAAGCAAATAAGTCAATTATACCAACTGCCATTTATATCTTATGTGCTCCCATGCTATTACTGTCATATTATTTCTTCGTCATTTTTAAAATGAATTATATATAGTTAGAATCTACATACTATTTTATTTGATACTGTACTAATAATAGTAATATATTATTAGAAGAGTAGTTATAGACTTGTAGTTGTGTATGATAGCCAAAAAAATTTATAGAAATAATAAAATTGCCAATTTATATATTATATAAACGACAATAGATCAACAAGAAATTGTATTCCTGTCCTTTTGGAAGCGGAGCATAAGTATAGAATAACTTATTACTTTGTTTATTCATTGAAAGAGCCATGACATATCAAGCGAGACAAAATACATAGGGTATTTTTGTGTTTGCGAAGTAACGCCGTGACAATATTTTAATGGTTAAATTCAATATTACACTGAAAACATCTGATTATAACGAGAGAAAAAAAATGTTTTAAGTTAGAGTCATTAAAAACATGAGCCCAGTGCAGTTAGTCAAGGAAATGTATAATTTATACCTCATAGGTCAGTTGTAGCAAATATGTCCTTGGTCGAGCGCCAAAGTTTTGTAGTTACAACCCAAATAAAATTTCCAAAGCTGTCATCATTTTTCTTTCATTCTTGTAGATAAAAACATCTACTAATAAAGTAATCCCTAGTTTGTGTGACCATGAAGGATGGAAAGTAACACTAAGGCTATAAAGAGGTGGTGCAAGACGCATTCACTTCCCACTATTCCCCTCTATTCACGTCTTTACATACATTACATTTTGAAAACCACTGCTCTAAAGTATAAATCTGTTTTTAATATTTATATATATTGTAAAAATAATGTTTTAAAATATATTCTGTAATTATGAAGTTATTTAACGGAAATACCAAGTCGCATGCAATCAATTGGTAATTGTTCCCCCCTTAATAATTGATTATTTTAATCATAATGATCATCAATCCAAATCATATGACCATCATTTATGCATAAAAGCATGTGACTATATTTCGTAACAACCTTTTGTGACAACATACCTAGACTTTCCCATGGAGGAGTTGACATGAAAATAATGTACATATGTAATGGTTTCAATAATTATGATTAATTGACTATTCTAAACGTCATTTTTTATCAATCAATGGGGAAATATGATTTGGATCTTGACCAATAGTTAAAAAAAGTAAATGGAAATTAATATTTAGTTTTGGGTCGACTTGAGTCGAACCGAGTCTTGTTGTTTACAAGGCATTACTTAATTCATATCAAACATAAATTATTTCGAAAATGATCATGGAAAACAGTCCAACAACATATGTTGGTATTTAGCTAATTCTTCCCAATTAGGGAATTATTATTCGTTATATGTCCACAGCTTAGTATGAGCTAATTCTGATTCAACTAATCAAGGTTAAAAACATTGATAGGAGGATAAGAGACTGAAAAATATTCAGTTTACACTGTTTATTATGATGTTGGCGATGTATCGCCGTGTAAAGGATCGATTATAATCAATAAATTAGAAAAGGAATTTAAATAAGCAACGTATTTCCACAGCTAATTAAAACGAACTTTTTTCTGTTTTCGGAAACTAATGAGTCAATATATTTTAGTAATTCTATGATTGTGCAATTCATTCAAAAAACTGGTATTTGTTTAGTCTGCCTCCTCAGAAATTAGAATAAACACATTAAACTTGTGATTGATTAGAAAATGTCATAGGGACAGTGGCACAAAACTTCAAACATTTTCTGAGGCTGAGTGATAAAAATTAACTTGATTCAATAAAATATGTAGTCAACTCTGATTTATTCAAATTTAAAAAGCGACTCAACTTGTGAGTCGAGTTGACACAAAACTATAATCTTATCCAATGGTTTAAAAAAAAAGTAAATTGATGTACAATATTTTGTCTTGGATAGACATGAGTCGATTGAGTCGTGTAAAAAATCGATTCGAGTAGATAAATTATTAAAATTATCAATAAAACATAAAAAAATAAAAAACAATGAAATAATTCCAATAATTTTTAACTATACTACCACTTATTGAACGGTCTCCTATTTTTTTTAAATACAAAATATTGTAACAAAATTTAAAGATTGACATTTCAGTTGATATGATAACAAAAGTTTAGAGGTCAAATACACACAAAAGTTGTTTTATCTTATTCTTCCTCAAAAAATATAGTCAATAGATCTACGAAATTTAATTTATTCATGAAAGCAATTTCAAAAATTCAAGGCTATTTACAAAAAAATTTCAAAAATCTATAGGCGTTCACAAAAAAAATAAAAAATTGAAATTTTTTTTCAAACTATTTAAAAAAAAAATTCAAATATTAATTTTTTTGGAAAAAAATTTTAAAAATTCATAGTTAATTACAGTAAATTAAAGTTTTTGGAAAAAAAATAATTAGAAAATTAGATTAGATTTTATATATTTCAACTATTTGATGTAAATTTTTTAATTTTCTATTAAAAATCAAAATCTATAAAAACAAACGATTCTCCAATTCTCGATTCCGATTTTTTTATAATTAATAAACAGGTTAAACATTGATTGAAATTTAGTTACAAATATCATGGCCACCTTAAATATCTTTTAATTTAACTCCCCATTTAAGTAAAATCGATAATCTAATGAGTCAACACAACACTAAAAATATTTCTCATGTATTTTTCAGTATATTGTGTGATTCTTTTTTCATAAGTTTTTGTTGGAATCGTGATATGTATTTACTTTGAATACAAAAGCTTTAAAAAATATTCAAGAGAATATCAATTGTATCTTGCCTTCAAATAAATTCATATGAATACATAAGCAACATTTCACAATATTACAAAATAAATCCCTAAAAGAGATGAAAAAAATAAAATGGTCGTTTAAATAAAGCTTAAAAAAATCCATAGAAAGATATGACACATTCACAGATACAAAAACCTGTTGCCTGCACGTTTATAATATTGAAATGAGAATCAATAAGACATCATATGGAGCAATGTACATATTATTGTATGACTCGTCAACACAAAAGCAACCTATATTTTTTTTTCTAAAACCTAGGTTGTCTGCAAGATTATATTTAGGGAGGGGGGGGGAAATATTCATCCACAGCAATTCAGAAAAAATTGGTTCTTTTGAAAAAAGTAAATCAAATTGAATTTTTTTTTTTCGAAAATTCATTACTATTCAAAAAATTTCAAACATTAAATTTTTTTCTCTGCTGCATAATTTGCACGAATAACGAAAAAAACAAACAAAACTTCATTAGTTTTTTTATGGGGGGTTGGGGCTACATCCCCTCCAGCCTAAGATTAAGAACCTTGAGTTTTATTATCTGCAAAGCTCCAGCACTCTCTCTTTTCAAAATAAAGAAGTTTTAAATGTGTTTTTTTGTATGGGAAAGTGACAATATCACTTTTGTAAATTTTGTGCTTCAAATATTTGATTTAACATTTTCACTCCTACAAACACGACACATTTTCAACAACTCTTCATTTTAAAGGATAATTGTTGAAGTATGAAGAATATCATATTTTTAGTGTTGTGTTGACTAGATATAATATCGATTTCACTTAAATCGCGAGTAGATATTTAACCTATTTATTAGTGATGGGACGATTAATCAGAATCAGAAATCGCAAAATCGCGTATTTTTTTATGGATTTTTTGTAGTTTACTAGAAAATGTAAAATTTACAATTTTTAGAATTTTTCTCCAAAAAATTTAATTTCCTATTATAATTATGAATTTTTGAAATTTTTTTCTGTCCTAGAAAGTGGTTATTTATAAGTCCATATAACAAGGGCGTCTGCAGGATGGTTCTAAATAAAATCTAAAGCTTTTAACAAAAATTTAAACAAATAATTTTTCTAGAAAAAAAACAAAAATTAAATTTATGTAAACTAAAATTCAAAATTAAATTTAAAATATAAAATTTTTTGAAAAATTATTAAGAAATTCAAAGCTTCTTCCAAAAAAAAAATCCACAGCTATTCACAAAAAAATTAATTTTTGGAAAAATATTTCAAAATCCATAATTGTTCACAAAAATTAATTTTTGGAATTAATTTTTGAAAAATTAAGTTTTTTGTATAAAAATATATTTTTTTAAATAAATATTTATCAGTAACTTTTCTATGATGTAAAACAATATATTGAATATTAATCTTTTCCTTGATTTGTCCTCAAGATTGTTTTTATGTTCGCCGAACTCAAATAACAAGAAAAAAAATATAGAATATGACGTTAAGAAAGTATTTTAGGAATTTTTCAATATTGTTTTTATATTAACACACAACACGTTTTATCTACTTGGGTATGGAAATCCAGAATTTACGTTATAGCAAAATTTCATTTCAATCTTTATTTTATGTATTCATGACATTCCTATGGAAACAGATTCTCCATCGCAGGACCATAATGTATTCCATCATGAAAGAATAAAGTTGTATACTTTTTTTATAAAATATTCTAAAAGCATACACACATCAATTTATCTAATTGATAATTTCAACAGAACCTCTTATTAGTAATATTAATATGTATGTTGTGAAACTTCATATTTAGTGGATAGTTAAGTCTACTGAAAAACATCTATAGTCTATTTTCTACTCAAATAACTCTACTTTAATTTATTGACCAAGTCTGCTATTTCCCATTTTATGAATATGGTTTTTGTTATCGTGTGATTTCATGAAATTTGATTGTTATCTTAGGATCCCGGGAGAATCCCGTGAAATTAAAATTCTAACAAAAGTTAAAAGATCAACCCCCTAAATTTTTTTTTCATCATCCTTAATGTAAAAAATACACAGCAATAATATTTTTGACAATCTATAGTGTTAGGTTTAAGTTTGTCCTTCGCAAAAGTTAGTACTGCTGATTACTGCAACTTTATGGTATCAAAAGACTACTTATGATGTACCATACGAGTATTTCTATCTTATTTAAAGAGATAAACGCTTAAAATTTTATTACTAAGAAATATGTACAGGGATATTAACTAGTTATTTGTGTTAAGTAAGATATTCTTATGCTGACATAAACATATGAACCCTTCTGACAACCACTGCTAAAAGAGTTGAGATATTAAAATACGTTTGTTTTATACAATTTTATTGGTAGACACGTTTTTATTTGTATATGTGTGGGGTGTATTGCAACTTGTATATTCACATTATACAAGTTACAATTTCCCAGTCCAAAATTCATTATATAATTACGATAATTATCATTCTAATAACCAACTATATATTCGTACTATCATTATCTATTAAAACAATATGGTTATTATATAATTATGAATAATATAACTCCACTTGAACTTTATAATGTGCTACAGATTATATTGTAGTAATTTATAATGAAATATACAAAAATTAAAACATTGATAATCCATGGAGTATTCAATTATTGGATACTCATCATTTTAAGTACTGAAAATCCTTCGATTTGAATTATTTATCTCATTTTTTGGTTGCAACAATTACAACTTGCTTGTACAAGTTACAACTTGTACACAATATATGATAAAACCATTCATATAAGTAATTGTATTACATTGTTGATAATTTTTACGGCTTAGCTCCCTACAAATGATGAAAACTATAAAACCCTGGTTTAACACAATTCTTTATTTCATATTATAACTATTTTACTTTTACAAAATAACCTTAAGTTGGTCAAAATAAAGAAAATGAAAAAAAAAGTCCGTGTTCTTTGTCTTATGTGCTGTATTTTTTTTAATGAGTAGTTTACTTTAGTAAAAACTACTAGATACCCTTGTCAAATAAGTAAACTTGAATTTATTGATCTAGCTTACTCAGTACTATTATGGAAAAAGTATCAGGTGACATTAGTCAATCCATAGAAAAAAAAAAGTATGAATATTCTTTGGTACTTATAGGAATTCAACATACATATTTTTGTCAAAGTTATGTCTTCTACGAATCCCCATAAAACATTTCCCACCCGAATCTATAAAAAGTTTATGCAAATACATACGCATATATTTGAAGTCGTAAAAACAGTAGATGTATATTATTTATTTTTTTATATACTTTTTATACCAAATACACACAATAATTCTAAAACACATACACACATAGAAACTATATTTGACGCACAGTTGATTTAATGGAAAAAGATTGAATGCTCTGAGGTAAGTATCTTGGGTAGTAGAATACATATTACCCATGATGTCAAGTAATGCTCATCGTAAATTAAAATGACATATGTTCTGTTATATCCACAGGTCTTGAGTTACTTAAGTCCATCAAAATGTCAAAGAAAACCTGCTAAAAAAATATATAATTCTAATTGAGGATTTTGGGTTCATATTAGAGTTATACATCTAATTATAATAATAATTTGGAACTTATAAACGCGTAGAAAGAAGTTAATCAAGTATTTTTCTGTACTTTGAAGTTACTCTTTAAATACAAACTAAGGATTAGGGATTTGATAGTGTATACTGAATGGGGGACCCAAAATTTGCTCTAGTATGGAATTACGATTTTAGTCACATTATTTTTAATCACAAGGTTTTATTACGCAGCCAAACAATAGCAGAAACTAAATAAAACCAGGTTTGGTTTTATCCTATGTCTCTAAGGGTATAAATTTCGGAGGAATAACAGAAAAAGGCAACGCTGTGCAATCATCTCGGTGCCGGTGTCATTGACATATCCATCCAAACCGCCTATAACATCAAGAAGTCCTATATTGACCAATTCAGCTAAGAAGAGTCAAAACTTCTGTAACAACAATATGACTGACTTCTGTGTTTCCTCCATGTGGCCTTCCTCCAGCTCTGACCTCAAAATTTCTTGACTTTACATTTTGGGGTATCTTTTAAAAGAATGTCTACTATACATCTCATCCAAATTTGGTTTTGCTCTGAAGTACCATCTGACTGCGTGATACGCCATAGACACAGCCTTCATCGTCAAGATCTGTCAATCTGTTACACGGTGTTTAGAGGCTGTTCTTGCTTGTGAAGGAGGATATATTGAATAAAAAAATAGGAAAATATAGTATCATAATTTTTTTTAGTTGCCTTTGTTTAATTCCGTTCAAATCACGTTTTTTGTAATTTAGTCATACTTCTGCAGGTTTTGGGTCTTCACTCTGTAAAGCACGGCGTTACTTCAATATCAAAATTTTCTCTGTATTTTGTTATTATCAGCTGTCAATGTGTCTACTTCTTTTTTCCTAATAAGCGTTTTGAACGTTGATTGGTTTAAAACGAATCAGCTTGTGTTAAGATATGAACAATTTCCAACATTTAGTGAATAATACTTTTATAGTTGGAAGAATTAGGTATTACAAACCGATTTTAGGCCTTTTTCTATTTTCTTTTTGAAGAAAGACTGCCAGATACAATAAATACTTTACTTTTGTGGTTGTGTGAATAAATAAATGTTTATTTTTTGAAGAATAATTAATGATTTTTAAGACTATCTTTAGTTTAAGTGTGAACTTTAATGTCCAACTTAATATTCATTTGATCTCATTCTCTAAACGCTTGAATTTAACGAATTTTCTTACTCAATGATTATAAAAGAGATAAAAATTTGTTATTCAAATACAAATTAAATTATATATTATACTATTTGACTTCAGCTAAAGTGTCATTAACACTTTATTATTAAACTTGAGGGAGAATCCGACATTGCCTGGAGTCATTAGACTTAGACGAACAGACAAATTTGACTGTAATAATAAAGAAGATAACTCCTTAAGAAGCTAGTCCAAAACGTTGGAGAGGAAGACGGGCTCTGTAAAAAATGCCAAACTGGACTCAAAGGAGTTAAAGAAAACAGGTCGAACTGTCCAGAGAGCTATTAAAAAGTGTGTGGAAAGATACTTTTGAGGGTAGAGAGGCAACTTTTGAGACCAGTAATAAAAGAAAACCTTTTCTCTTCTGCATGACTCCTTACAATGAGTTTTTGGTGTTCTTTTGAATTCTTTTTTCACACTTTTGACCCCCCTACAGGTCTGATGCCAACCTCCTCCAATACACCGTTTGGATGCATGTCGAGTGGAATGCCTGTAGTGTCCGTCATCCCAACAACTTAGCCTCTCAAAGCCACTGTTAGCCAGCACTAGGACACCATACATATGACTACATCTGCAGCTGGTGCCAGGCCTTACGCCACTGCCTGGAAGCCATAATTTCCGTATTAATTATAAGAGAGCTTATACACATAACCATATATACTATTAATTTTATTGAAATTTTATTGTTAATTAATAAATTATATCCTATTGAAGTTTAAAATTTAAAGTGTTTAGATTTTAATAAACCACTCGGTAATTCATTTTCTTCCGCTAAAATCATAAATAACATATTAACAAGGGTCTTAATTCAGGTGTACCATATATCTTGCTCACGCCTTTTCCTCGCGTTCTTTCTAAAAAATCCTTCTCTACTGATGAGCTAGGGAGTACTTTCGTCCCTAAAGCGCTACTTGGCTTGTTCTTAGCAACAAAGACGTCGGTTAAATTCAATAATTTTGACTACATTTCTATTTTTTTTAATCAAATATGACTTTACGGATTAGAGACGTATAGATTTTGTTTTATTTATATAGATTATTATATTAATATCTTATTTAATACTTTATATTTAGATAAAGTATTTCTTGAATCATATTTCATATGACACCATCTCCTTCCTCAAAATCAGATTAAGCACTTCTGAATTACCTTATACCTTTTTCCCTTTCTATTTCGCACTTTTATCTATTAGGAAACGTCTATTCTTCCACAATATATTTTCCAAATCGAATTGAACTGAATATTTTCTATTATTTAAATTATAATGTAACTTTTCATTTTTTTTTTGCTTCTATCTTAACTTCTGGTAAATCCCTCTAATATCACATCATATTCCACAAGGTATTCATAAAATGACAATTGGTTTGATTCTTTCGTATTAACATTCTATTCTTTTATTTATAATATTTACTATGTGGGTATGCTATATTTAGTCTTTTTTTTTATTCATACGCAAGATCTTAGCATTTATAAGATCATGATTAAGTTTCATATGGCCCATTACTACTCATATTACACAGAAAAAAAAAAGATAAAGATAAAAAAAAATGTCGTACACATGCGTAGTTATAAATTATTATATCCATCTCTTATGGTTTATATCTATGTAGGTACGATCTAAATGGCTGAGAGTCCAACAAAGTAAGAGAATATGATTCACTAATCCTATTTCTAGGTAAAAAAAAAAAGATTTTTTTTTGTATAAAAAATATACATGACAGGATCCTTGCCTTGTGAATGCATTGACAGAATGAATAATTGAATTTAAAAAAAAATCAGTAATGTAATAAAAAAATGTCGTGTGATTTTTCATTTTTATTTATCAACGGAAATACTAGTCAGATATATCCCCATATTTGGAGAGATATAGCCGTTCGAATTTCTATTCTTTTCTTAATGCTTCAATGTTGGAAGTGGAACCTAATTCCGTAGAGTTCAACCCATAGAGCTGAGATGTATAAAAAGGGCGACATGATACTGATATTTGCTGCTTACTTTTGTGGGAGAAAAAATATTAATATTGCATACGCGTTTATGTAATTACTCGTATTATAAGAACATAATTAATTATTCTTAATACCACCAAACACGGGGTAGATGAGCAGGATAGATGAAATGGATGACTGAATAGAAGTTGACCCCTACAGCCGGCACGTTTTCACAGCTTAACAAGAGCTAATTCTACTTCAACCAATCAACGCTCAGAACATCAAGTAGGGGAAAAACCATAAACATCGATGGTTGATCACAAAGTACATTGTATATTTTTGTGTTAGTGACGTAACCGTAAAATAGATATGAAAAAGTTTTGAATGTTTGTCACAGTAAGGCTGGAGTGAATTAAAATATTCAGTTTGCAGCAATGAAAGTCAGCTACGGCAAAGAGTAAAACACCCGTAGCAACGTTCCTGGTAATTGCTGACTATTAATGTAAGATAAAAAAACAAAAACAATGCCGTCATATTATACCCCCTTTGTGAGTGAATCATTGCAAGCCGGATCGATTACTCTTTATGTATTTTTTTCTATGGTTTAAACTATTGCTCTCATCACTACAATAAAAGTATTTTATAAATTATATTATATTATAAAGAAGAGAATGAAGACCGATGACATTTTCGACTATTCTCACATTTTATTTAAATTTTATTAACTACAATGCCACTAAAGATAAGATGAAAAAGAAAAAAAAGTAGGGGAGGAAGGGGGGAGATATCCCCCCCCCAGCATTACATTTACCTACTTCGTGAGAACGATTTCCGTAGTTGTCATGTACCTAGCAGAAAAAAAAACAAATTAAATTTATGGCTATTGATTATTTCTTGTGTCTAACTCTAACAATGCTATGAAATAAAAACGGTACATTTTAATATATTCAATATTCCCGCAACCTTCAAATCTATTTAATATATAATATGACACCAAATTTTTGAGAAATTCTGAGAATTAAAATGGATGTAGGAACTATTTTAAAAGAATGGTTGATCCATCATCAATTGGGCACAAAGCAAGTAGATTTATCACTTGTTTATGGTCCTCATCTAAAAGAGATTGGCGTATGGTTTTTCTCTTTGTTCAATTATTCATAACAACCATGACTTATCGACGAAGTTTAACGCATCAGCTTCAAGCCTTACTTTTTTACCAAAAAATGTAACAACGAATCCTAAGAGTGAACAAACTTTGAGTCTATTTATAATCGAACTCCAGCATTTTCGGGGTTTATTCTTTAGCAGCAACCTCAGACAGTAGCTTATTAATTGTAGGATTTTTTCTATGTAATCCATCTTTTAGTCGCGTCTCAATAATTGCACGTTTTCTCATTATTTCTACTTTGCTCTTCTCCAAAGGGACAAAGAAAAAACAAAAAAATATATATTATCCGCAAAGTTATATGAAAGTCTGTGGCTTTATTTAATAAAATTGGGGTATGCTGAAAAGAAGTTTCACAGCGTCTTCTATGTGAGTAACATATACCTATATTTTTTTATTAAATAATATAATCTTTGAGGGAATTGTATTATGTTTCCTTAAAATGGCGATAGTTTCTGCTGCTTCTTTACAAACTAATATAAGTATACAACACTCATCCCGTATTCGAGAAGGCTATATCAAATAAACAAAAACAGACAGTCAGCAACAGATCCGATTAACTTGCGATTGATAGCTGAACTGAAAAGAAATGTTAGATAAATTAAGTTTGAATTCAGAATATATATTTTTAAATGTTACCTTGTAAGACGTTTCGGATAGGGAAGGAGGATGTTGCCGCACTCTCTTCACTCCTTGTTTTGATGCGACTAAATACATGAAAACTTTCTTCAAGGAATGAGAAAAAACAAAGTAATCATTGAAACAAGAATTTAAAATTTACAAAGTTTCATATCTAACTTTTTTCTTACTTATTAACAGACAAACTAACAGAAACGAAGACATAACTTCTTTTTACTTTTATTGGTGGAGGTAAACCCACATAAGATGGGGCTAGAGTTGGATGAAAAAGAAGTCCTACAGAAGGAACTATTTACTTATAAGCCCTCAATAATAATTACTAAGTAAAACTTATATTATTTATCTATGTTAATTTTTGTTAATGGACGTGTACCTCATTATGAAGTTTGTTAGCTAATATTGACGGATACTAAAGTTTCTGGCATTAAGAAAAGATAGTGTTAGTCCTAGATTTATAAATAACAACTAAACTTTGTTATTTTGAAGAGAGCTAAACTTCCCTATAGTTATAAAAAAATATAAATTACACTACGGAAAAATCTACTTTTTTATGCAAATTTTCTAGACTCAAAAATCCGTCATTTTTTAAAATTTTATGTTCATGATACCTCTTAATACAATGGTACACATCCTGTGCTTTGTGATGTTATCAAGCTAATCAATAACTGTTATTTTCCAAAAATACGCCATCAAAAATTACCAATAAGGCTCTGTAGTGGTAAAAAGGTTGGAAATCACTGCTTTTATATGTAGTATCATTTTGTGGGGTTGACATTAAAAAAAAGGAAAATAAGAAATGGTTTTTGTCCATAAATCGCCGACAACATGAAGAAATATGTTTTTAACGAATTCTTTTTTTTTCTCCCCAAAAAATTTCTTAGAAGGAATGAAAAAACTCGTTGGTATTTGGAAAAAGAAAAAAATATATGTACAATATAGAATTTTTTTAAATAATGGTAATAAAAAAAGACAAAAATTGAACTGAGTACTACTTACCCATCATCAAAAGAGACGATAAATACTTCAATCCCTTTTATAGATAAGTACTACAACAATGGTTTCATATATTACGTACAATGATGTTCTGTGTGATATGATGTAAACAAGATTTTTTTTTTTGTTCTCGAAGCAAAACAAATCTACTTTTTGTTGATAGGGGAGACGTAACTGTGTTATCCGATCCTATCTTGGATATATTCTTAGAGTAATCACGGAATAAATACGAGATACTTCTACAAAGGTACGCGGATATTACTCATCCTTGCAAAATGTCCCTTTCTTTTACAGCTCAGGCATTCACTATTCCTCGCTAGACAAGGCATCCCATTTCTATGAAGATAATCAAATCCACATTTCCTAAAAAAATTTACTCCCACTTCTCTCCAACGATCTTCCTGGACTGATACTCCTTCTTTGGAACCCCTTCCTGGCAACGGCTTTCCTATTTGCATTTACTCCACCCAAGACTATGTCGTTCAAGCTGCTCTGATTTTTTTTCGCTGTATCAACCGTTCAACAAAGGGTAAGGGTGTCTTTCAAATCTACTTTAGGAGTTTTCTCTAAAAGCTCCTGTCGTATTTCATCATCGTTTGTTCCACATACAACTAACGATGCGAGCCAATCCTCTGGTTTCAGTTCGTAAATTTCAGCTTCTTCCGGTAGAACTTTTAACCCACAATAAAATTTGTCAAATGTTACTAGGGCCCTTGTTTCCTTTTGAATAATTTATAACCTGTTGCTGCAATTTGTCTCTTTCATTTTAGGTATATGCATATGTCTTCGAGCGATTTGCTTGTATTGCTGGAATATCCACAGTATGTCGAATTTTTGTTATGAATTATGGTAAACAACAATTCCAAAATATAGAAATCTATTCTTCCCTTGTTTTTTGACGCATGCCAAACGAACGTAATTATTCCAAGTTTTGAACCACTTAAGGAAGTCAGAATATCTTATTCCATCTCCAATTTGATTTGGTGGTTGTAAGGAGAATTGTGTCTGGTGGAATTGCTCGTTTTTCCAGGTGAGTTGCTCTCTAAATATTCATCTATTTGAGCTTCAATATTTATTAATTTCTCTTCTATGTCAATCGACTTTTCAACTTCAAGTTCGTATTCCGGAGAAGATTCCTCAAGAAGCACACACGATTCCTCTGTTTTCTCCTTAAATTTCTAGGAAGCTTTCCTTATTATTTCTAATGTCCTCTTAATTTTAAAAGTATTCGAGAAATCCTCCTCCAGCTTTTCGATGTTCTTTATTATGCGTCAAACGATCTTATTTGCGCACTTCTAGATTTTCAAAGATCGATTAATGGAGATGATTGATCTATTTTGGTCATCTTTGGAATAAGGAGACGAACCTATCTTCACCTACGAGTTCTTCCATACCTCTGGTCTCACGTTGCCTAAGGCTTCTTCTTCTTTTTATTCGATTAGGACTGCCAACCGCCCATGTGTTAGTTTTGATATTTTACTTAAGCCACGAATCCTAGCACTTTTTGATCTGTTGAGAGAAACACGTTTAGAGACAGACGCATCAAGAACCAAAGGTCTTGGATTCAATTTAATACAACGGCATGGAGAAAGATGGAAACTAATTGAATGTGGTTCGAGATTTATCATTGAAACAGAATAAACATATGCGATGATCGAGTTAGAAGTCCTTTTCATCAAGTGGTCATTAAAAAATGTCATGTTTCCCTTGGTGGACTACCACACTTCTAAGTAATAACCGATCACAATTATCTCAATTCAATAAGTTTTTTATAAATAAATTGTCGATACACGTATTTTGTGTTCACTGTACACACATGATAGGTACTTTTATTGTATTTCAAAATTTTGAGTGTGTAGTTGGCTAATTTTTACTGTAAATTTTAGTACATTTTTTGACAATAAATGAAAGTATAAATTGATGTGCCGTTTTACCTAGCTTTACATTGCTTTTTTTGTTCAAGATTTTTAAATAAGGATAGGCATTAAGAAATGTCTGAATGGTTACATTTGGGCTTTCATTGGTTAAATAATGAAAAAATCGCCGTAGCTCATGGAAAACACACTCAAGAGAAGATACTCTCTTGAACTCAATATGTGTAGGGTTGGGCTCAGATGATTCTTAGAGAAGAAATATACTTTATGAATAAGGATTTCCCCAAAAGATTCCTAGATTAGATGGAGTAATTGTAATATTATAATGTTTACTTATTCTTAATCAGTGCAACTCCATCTAACCAATCGAAAGAACATTACAAAAAAAAGTAATCTAATTGTACATGAAAAACCCCTTGTTGATTTTGTATAAGTGTTCCTCCGGTGGAGAAAGTTATTCCTGATTTGTTGTATATGTGCCAATTCAATAGTTATTTAAATTAGTCGATTACAAATTAACTCTACAAGCGAAATAT
Source organism: Lepeophtheirus salmonis (assembly GCF_016086655.4). Taxonomy (NCBI): domain Eukaryota; kingdom Metazoa; phylum Arthropoda; class Copepoda; order Siphonostomatoida; family Caligidae; genus Lepeophtheirus; species Lepeophtheirus salmonis. The sequence continues at coordinate 22,361,889 of NC_052138.2, read as the reverse complement.
GGAAGATTTATAACGTAAGGGAAAATGCTCTAGAGGCATATTTCATTTTTTCTTGTATTATTTAAAAGTGTTGATATTAAAAAGATGTCAATTTTAATACGAACACCCACGGAGTCAGATTTCAATTGTGAGTTCCAACACAATTAAAAGTGTAATGTATAGCTGCATATTTAATTAAAACAGTCATAAATTTTGATAACCATTGTGTTGCTTGCGACATCCAAAATATACGTAACAAATTCAAGATCATCAGTTTTATTTACTTTACTAATAGTATTCACATTATGAGTAATTCACTTGGAATGCTCAATATAAGTCTTTTGCATATGCTCAATTAAATATGAAATTAATTAATTAATTTTTTTATATTGTAATGAAATATTGTTAAACTAAAGAGATTTTTATTGTACATAAAAAAATAATTATTTTCTAATTTATTGTCAAAATAAACAATAAATAACAGTTTAAAAAAATAACGACATTTTTGAGCCAATTTATGAGCCCTTGGGGTATATTTAGTAAAATATGAACTTAAAAATTGATTAATACTGTATAATTTTGCATTAAAGAGCTGTCACATTCAGGCAACATAAATGCATAATAAAAAAATGATGCCCTGATGGATTTTTAATAAACCTGACGGAAAAGGCTTTACAATTTAGGGGATGCTATTTTTTGAATTCTCCGATAGAAAAGTCCTGTTGTTTTGATCATGAAACAATTTTTTAAAATAAAATTCAATGAATATAGCAAAGGTTAAATTATTTTATTATCTCTATCACATTTGAATTCGCTCTTGTTATCCCGTCAATAATTTTTACAATTATTGGATAATCATTTCATAATTGAGAAAAATTTATTTATTTTTTACTGATTTTTGGCCTTCTTCTAGTTTATTTAAGAGAAAAGGTGGCGAGGTAGAATAATGGGAACGCCATTAAACTATTGTATGCCATTTTGAATAACTACTCCAATTGATTCCTCGTGTTGAACACAATTTCGTTAGCAAGCCATACGTTTAGTTACTTAATTTCAAACATTTCGTTATTCTAATATTATCTATTTGAGTACACATGCTATAATGATGTAATTACTGCATAAATCTAACTTATTTTTGCACTTGGGAAGTTCATTACCTGGAACATAAAAAAACACATATTAAAATTGGAAATCTATGAAGAATTCTGTTAAGCTTTTTACCTACAATAACTAACAAAAATATCGTTTGTAGTAATTGGCAAATTTCAGTCGATTACCAATAACTTTCAAAAAGTCTATTATATCGATTGGGTCTTTTTAGATGAAATAGATCTTGATTACATTTCCTTGCACCCGGATACATATAGTTAGACTCAATTACTATAAAAGATCATTTGTTTAGTCTCCTTTATCTTTTAGCAAATATTTATTCCCTTATGACCAAAACGTACTTCATTTACTTGGTTTCAAATGTATCATTACTAAATATTTAATGACCAGCACAATAGTCCCTACATATGTATGCTACTTTGGACTAACAACATTTAATGAAAAGGAGGATTCTGAGGAAGAGGGAGAAAAAAAAAACCAGAAAGTCATCAAAGGACCCCAAACTGAGTCGTTTCGTTGATGAAATAGACGGGAAACTACTCTTATGAGTTAATGATGTGATTTTATCTGATTCTATCGATTTTTTTATTTTGCAGGGTTCTTCCTTAACAAACCTTTACCTAAGGTTGAGCACAACAACCAACTACGAACATAAAGTACATTATCCATGATATGTCACTGATAAAAAAAGAATGGGTAAGGAATTTGGGATTGTTTGTAAATACATACTTTGAATATCTTCTGGATATTGGAGATGTATCATAACTCATGGATGACATAAACAAAAGTTCACTGACATAAATTTTTCGTAGAATTTATGTTATTGCCTAAAAAGACAAGGCTTTATATTTATGTACAATGTTATATCAGTTTATGGAATACATGGATCGTGCACTCTGTTTTCCCTTCTCTTTTTATCAACTTTAGTCTATTTCCTCTTTTATTTAGAGTAGAATAGTCATGAAATGAAACTGGGAATTGAATTAAAACAATCCAGGAATACATTTCTTTAAAAATTTAAAGAAAATATATTTATTTTGTATTATTATAATAACTTATATTGATAAAGCAACGTTTATCTATATGTATGCATGAAAAACAGTCGCAGGGAGTACTGACTATAGTGCTCCCTTATGTATATCATATACCAACACAGTAAATATAGAGGGAACACTGTATAAAATGAATTAAATCTGAAAGGCGTTTAGCTCAACTCATATTAAAAGAAAAAATAGCAATGTACTTTATATAAAGTTAAAAAAATCAATGTGACTTCACAGGCTAAAGTACTCTCTGGTTCATCAAATCATATTAATTTTTTTTTATCTGAATCTGTTTGATAAGGATGCTACGTGTGAGTGTGCTCATAAAAATGGATAGTCACGCCAAAGATTTATTACTTGTTTCTCCTTAATAATAAAAATGTATCTACCCCATTAGCGATACAACAAGGGGGCAAGAGGTCATTGACCCACCCAAAATTTTGAAATACAATAAAGGTGGGATATTTCATCGATATTGTGTATACAGTATGCACAAAATATGTGTATCGACAATTTATTAATAAAATCTTTGCATATTACAATCTCCAAACCTCAACAATTCTCCTTTTCAATATGAAGAGGTTTTGTGTTTCAAAATGTATCTTGTTTTTAAAACTGTAAATACTATGATAAATCAAATTTTGGAAGCACGAAAATTACTAATGTAGCATTTTCTCTTTTCCAAATCAGACATATTTTAAATCACAGAACCTCTTTACGTTGACAAGGGAAGTTTTGGAGATTTGAAAATAATAATATGTCAATTTCTAACAAATAAATAGAGTGTTCATGTATGACAGATGTGGTAATCCACTTTAACAATGAAAAGTTGTGCAATGATGTTGCCATTAATATACAAAGTCAATTTTATTTTGTAAAAAACTATAATTGATAATGTGAAAATAGCCTTCAATAAAGTATAAAAAGGTTAATTGAAAATAGTATGGAAACAACTTTACCATCATCGAGAAGCTTCTATGTATAAAATTATATTTGTTTCTCTAAGACTTCAAGTTATATATTTTTTATAGTTGTCTTTAAGTTTTTTTTTTTTTTTTTTTCAAAGTTCTAAGGTCTGAAATGTTCCTTTTGATAAAAAAAAAAGATTTTTAGGTAAGAATAATGTTCTTATCCAAAATTAGCCAATATAATACAAGATAAAGTAATTTAAAAGTAAATGCGTATCGTGTGCAATTTTTTGTTTTGTTTTTGAAAGCAAAAAAGTCAATATTTTTATAAAATTATACTTTTTTGAACTGGAATTGTTTGTTCATTAATTATTACAAATAATAATTTTTTTTTGTTGATGATACATTAATATTGATCGCTCCCAGGCAAAAAAATGTGCGTTATATTGTATTTTTGTAATACCATAATGTTTAAATATGGTTAATCTGTGTAACTCCATCTCACCAATTAAAGGAACATTTAAAAAAAAACATAAAAACTGAACACTTTTTGAAAATGAAAAAGTGTATATTTGATTAAACTGCATATACATTTCAGTAAACATTCGATGGGACAATGTCTCATCAACAAAAAGTTTAATATGGAAATCAATGAGTGAGCCACAAATCAAAAAATGTATGATTAATATTATTTTAATGATAAGGGCGATGTGCAATTTCCAAACAATCATCAATATAGCTCATACTTTATATTTCGTAAATTCATATCAAGAAGAAACTCAAGAAAAGGAGAGCATCCATTTTTTTACTTATAGCCCAATATTTCATATACAAATTTGAGTCAATTAATGATTTAAGTTATGAGTTAAGGTACCTAAGAATTGTAGCTATTCTTTAGAACCTTTATTTGATTTGAAATACTTATATTGGCCCTGACATGGCCTTTTAAATAAACTCTATCATCTACTCATTTTTATATATTGACGATTAATTTTGGCTACTTCGAGTGCAATTGGTACCACCACCAGAGGTAAAAAGAATTATTTGAATACAAGTTTTTTTAATCAACATATTTGTCACAATTGTAAGCTTTGTATACAAATTTATGTGATGAGCTAAGATACCCAATAGTTTTAGCCATAGTTTATAAGTTTTTTTGTTGAGTGAAAATAATTCTATTGGCACCAATATGGTCTTTCAAATCATATCTATTAATTGTTGTTTTTGTTGTGACGATCAATTTGACTGCTTTAAATGTAATTAGCGATACACTCAAAGGGATAATGAAATAATTTATTGATAGAAATGAATGATAATTCGTCAGAAAGTACAAATCACTCATTTTGAGAAAAAATATTCTACCTTGATTTTGTGTTGACGGTCCACAAATGTAATCCAGACTCAATTTTGATACAAATGAATCAATCTTACTTCTGTGTTGAGAGAGAAGGCAATACGGGTTTTAAGGTCAGCAATGACTCTCTCATGGCAGTTGCAGAGACTGTATATGCAAGAAATCCTCAAAGACGTTGTACATACTAGCTGTAAGTCAGTGAGTAAAGAAACGCATGGAATTATATATTTTGTTAATTGTAGTATAATATTAAGGATTGCGAAAAGAATTAATACATATTTATTGACGTAATAATTGTTTTGTTATTTGGGGACTGATTGGAGTGACTAAGGGGGACTTACCATTTCTTGACCTCCGGTGATTACGGCCCTGGTATTCTAGTACAACTCATAATATGTAAATAATATTATTTCTTTTGGATGGGACTCTAATATGATATGAGGCCCTGGAGATGCGTGCACAATTTACTCAATTTGTATATACTACTTATTTAATTTTGAATTCCAATAAAATTTATTGGTAACAGCGAACATACAAAGAAACTTAATGCAAATATAAACAAAAGGAGCAAAAAAGTTTGTTTTTTTACTTTCAACTTTATTATATGTTTGGTATGTAGTTGGCATATCAATATATGTAGAAATATAACCAAGAAAACCATAGATTACCATAATAATATTATGTATATAATATAAACTTTTTACCTCTTGAATAAGAAAGAAATAATATTACAAAACAAGAATAAAAGTTTTGGTCAAAATTGACTTCACTGTAAAAGTTAAGTCATGTTTATTACATATATTGAAAAAATGTATATATTACAGGGTGCTTCAGAATTAGAGTACCATTTATTTCAACTTAATCAAACTCAGAGGATTTTGTGTGGTGATTTTGTTACTCAATTCAGAAATATTGCGACAGCGATTTGTTGGATAAATATAGCAGTGTGTTACTCCAGACCAGATTTAAAATGATGCACAGATATAATTTGCGTCTTTGTGACCTGATATTAAGCCCCTTGACTTTACAACGTAGGATATCGTTGACAGGAATGCCAATGCAACTTCCAAGATCCGCTAGCGATCATTGATGGCAGCGGCAGATGCAAAATAATCAGATAGAATTTGTGAGTATAAGCTGCAGGGATCGAGTAAACCTTCCTACAAAATTGTTCAGAATAAAGGGTGCAGCACATTCCGGGATACAATTTTAATGATGTAGAATACATGACCTTAGACAAGTGCGGAACTTTCCGTAGTTGCAACATGAACTGTGTTTTTTATTGCCAAAGCTAAGGGTGGAACATCTACGTATACAGTTAGTGTGTTCCTGAATTAATGACAGTAAAACTAAGCCTTTGTTTGAAATTTATAAGAGTAAGTCCATGTTTGTGATAAAGTAGAATTGAAGAAGAACAACAGAGTAATTCCTGAAAATATCCTTGCTTTACAGAGTAGGACTTGTCATATATTTTTCGATAAACCATAATGTGTGAGTAATTTAATTTTCTAATGGGACTGCCCTGTATGTACCTAAATTACACAAAAAGTTTGCGAGTATTATAACAATGATTAGGCTTTATCTAAAATTAGAAAATCAAACTGTCAAATTTAAAAAAATAACAATATACAGACATTGAAATTATATATTAATAGGAAAATCAGGAAAAAAATATTGTATTATTTGATTAATATCTAGAAATGGAAAATATGACATTATTCAACAATAGTAAAAATGATGTAATATATTTATGCCTAGAGAAAAATGACAAATTTTAATTAAAGCTAAAATCAAGGTTGAATAAAGGAGAATTGCTGTTATTTTTATACAATGCACATATCTAGTGAGCTAGCGCAGAAAGAATCATGAACAAGAGTTAAGAAAACTAGGTATGTCCAAGGCATTTGTAACATTCCATATGCATGCAACCCAATATTTCATAGACACAATTTGGTCAACTAAAGTCTTTGTATTCAAATTTCTGGGATAAACTGAGATGCCCAATAATGTTTACCATAGTTTATAGCCATAATTTTATTTATGAGACTTAATTTGGCCACGATATTGTCTTTCAAATACATCAAATCTATCAACTTTTAACTCTTTCAATTTGACAATTATCTGTAGCTATGTACTTTAAAATCAAGTTATCTGTATCTCCAAAGGATTAAAGAATAATTTGTTGATAAAATTTGACAATAATTATTCGTCAAAGGGTATAGTGCGTTAACATAAAAACAATCTTGAACAATAACAATGAAAATGAGAAAATCCCAACTTCATTTTAGTTCCTAAATATATTCAACCCAATATTTCATAGACATATTTGAGTCAATTATAGATATTGTATTCAAATTTACAGGATGAGTTAGGCTACTAAAGAATTTTAGATATAGTTAATATTTTTTTATTTTATTAAATAGTCTTATATTTTTGACTCGATATGACCTTTCAAATAAAATCTCATTTTTTTTATAGTGACGATCAATTTTGGCTACTTTAAGTTCAATTTGCGGCGTAACCAGAGGTTTCATAGAATTTTTTTGATTGAAATTGACGATAATTTCTTGCTAAATACATTTGGAGAAAAATCCTTCTACCTTGCTTTTGTGTTGACGAGCCACAAATGTAATCCAGACTCAATTTTCATATAAATTAATCTAGCTTATTTTTGTATCAAGGGGCCACCATCTATGAATCATATAGATATTCAATACAATGCCTTTTTGGACGTTTTATGAGCAAAGTGCAGACTGCTTCGTTGCTTAAGTCCTCTACTAAATACATATATACATTAAGGGGAGAAAATGTGTGGTAATCGAATTATTTCCAAGTCATCGAATCTTTAAAGCATCTCCACATATAAAAGTCACATAATTTTTAGCCTTAAAGGTGCATTATACTTCCTTTTATTCATTGAAGAGAGAAAGAGAGCCGCACAAGGCCACTTTTGTTGAAGAAAAAAAATCATTAGTTTTGTATCCTGAGAGACTTTGTACAAAAGAAGAATACATATTCCACCTACCCATTGTTGTTGAGGATAACAAAGTAGGTAGTTGTTGGTCTTACTACCTTATATGATGAATATGAATAGCTCGAGATTGGAATGTACATACGTATTTTTTACCTTCTCTCTAGCATGTCAAGGAATAACAAAACACAAATGGTTAACAACTTTTATATTGTTATCTAAAAGCTAATTGATTTCAATTTTCTTTTGTAGAGCACTTGAGCTCTGACTCTACATATATTTCGGGGTATATTACGCTATTTATCAAAAAAAACAAATATGATAAGGCTCCTGCATTCGATTCGGACACTTCACGAATATTTAGGACATAAAGTACAAATTTCGGGTCCACAAATTCTCATATTTGTCCCGGTCATTTCTATGACAATAGAAAATGGTAAATTCTATATTGTATGTAAATCTTCCCAAAATCGTAATACATAAATAATTAGTTCTTTTTTATTTTCTGGAGGTTTTTTTTTCAATAAGATTCATCAAAATAGTGTTAGTTTTTTTTCTTCCCATCAAATCCTTTTATTGAATAAATCAAAACACTAAAGAAATCACTTGAATGAACAAAATGAATATTGACTCTTTATGACAATATGGATATCTTTACATTCCTTCCTATTATACTTTGCAAATACTTAATAGACAATAATTCATTTAATGCTGTGTATTGTATACCTATATTTTTCCAATGAATAGCTTTGTTAATGAAGAAAACGAATAATAACAATAATAATTAAAACTAACTTATGTATAATATGGGAAAATTTAATAGAAGAATAAAAAACCACGACACAAGAATTTTCTTTAAGATATTTTATATACCTCTAATGGAACTTTTACATAGAATTCCTTGAATAAAACTATTAATAAACGTAGAGAAGAAATAGGTATAGAAGAAGCATATGTGAATTTTTGCTGCTTTGAAGTAAAAAAATGCACAAAAGTAATTTGTACATACATATATTAGTGGTTCTCAAGGTAAATTACAAAAAACTAACCAAACGGTTTCATATACTTATGTTCCATACCCAGAGCTGTATAAAATATGACCTAAGAGCGTGCACTTTTCAAAGTTGTTATTATTTTTTAATTCCTGAAGATAAAAAAATTTAATTTAAAGTAATTACTTGTGCATATGCCCATGAAATACATATTAAAAAAAATGATTTGCTTGGAAGTCATCAGTGTAAGTCCTAGTGGGACTGAGGTTAGGATTGAGGATCGACGTTTGAGTAATTCCTGTTTATGCCCTTGATAGATACGGAGTGGGATTGGTTCTTATTTCATACATTTTCGATAAATTGTTTATTCGTAAGGGAAAACGTGAGTTAAATTATGATTTTGAAGCTGTAGCTGCTCAAAAAAGTAACAGTTCAGAAGGTTTGATCTGAAGCGAAACGATGAAATCATTGACAAGATCCAACAGAGGGTGGACGAAAAATCCGGGCAGTCCATGAGAACCCTAATCAGGGAGATAAATGTCAATAAAAAGGACCATCAGAAACTGTTTCAACGAGAACATGAGGTATAAGTCGTATATGTACATATAATGATTAAATTAAATCTACCTCGAAATGGAATAAAAGAATTAATATATAGTTTAATAAAGAAAACTGCACAACCCCACATAACGGGTAAGTTACATATATGATTTTTTAAGTATATTTGTTGCTTTTCAAAGAAGTAAGAGAAAAAAACCCACTCTTATATTGATCTAAGTTATGCAAATATTATGCAGAAGACATTTAATGCAAATATATACTCAGCATATCATATGTGTATAATTTATTTTTCGTTTTCGTATTTAAATTTATTTTTAAATGAAAATAAATAATAATTTATGTGTGATAGGGTGAGGCGGACGCCTCGATATCGTTCGAAAAGACTTTAACTTTTGGTGTGCATAGACTTAATGAACACATTTCTGCAATTTTATTGCAATATATTAATATTTATCTTGAGCAAAAGGGTGGATTAAATTTTGGAAACAGTAACAAAAACTATACAAAATGACACTTTTGGGTTTTTGGATGTGTTTAATAATTTTTTTATAAGATATATTGTGAAGAGGAACAGGCCAAATACAGTGGATATGTGTGAGGACTATCCCCTTCATTTTACCCCTTAGAATTTCACTCCCTGAGCCATCTACCCCCAACCACGAACCGTCCTTTTTTATCAAAATTATTGAGGAGGACAGCAAGTAAGGTATAGAGGGTGAGAGTCATATATTAAGGTTATAGTTGGTAGGCGCGGTTGTTGGGCAATGCTATTTCTAACTTCGGTTTAGAAAAGTAATTAGTACACGCAAAAATGATCAATAAATATTTGTTGTAAAAGCGAAATCATTCGACTCCGTGTCTGAGGGACATCTTTTGTTAGAGAGGCTTATGCAAAATAGCTAGAGGTACTTAAATCAGGAGTCATTTTTCTAATATGTTATTGGAAAAGATATGTAGTGGGTATTTATACTTAATCAAGTCATCGACGACCGATGTTTAGGAGACAAATAAATTCTTCACTGCCTCTTGACTGCTTATTAATAAAAATTGAGTTAATAAGTGAGCTTTACATCAATGTTTGGTTAGCTATCAGGATAAACTATACTCTTTCTCTTACAATTGCTTTCAGAGAGATGATTTTTCTGTGCTCAAATCGAGTAAAACAGGAAGAATATATGATTTTAGTAACAAAATATTGTTCTTAGCGTGAGTTGGATTGTAACCTTTTCAGATTCCCGATTAAATAATAGTCATAAAGTTTAAATAAATTGCAGGGACAAGTAATGACATCAGGAGAAGTCAGATACATCATTAATACCTATGTCATTAAGTTAAAATAATAATGGTTGTTAAAAAATTATATGATTGGTTGTAGGGCTGCAATTTATTGTATTAGTGATCAAAATACTATGGGATAAAGGGACAAGGTACTTGCCCGGAGGAGTAAAAGGATCGAGTGGTTGTCTACCAGGGAAGATCCCTAATACCCTATTAAAGTTATCAATTTGAAATCCCAACATAAAATAGTGCATATTGTAATTAAAGAATGATAACTTATTTTGCATATGATTGCGCATTTATAAAGTACATACGTATTGTTATTTTTGAGCTCTTATCCCTTTTTTGTTAATAAAATAGTAAGTTTTCTAAAAAATTGAATAAATTTTTTTTTAATACTTATATTTTAATCTAAAAAAATACAACAAAAAAGTTAAACATATTCAAAAACTCATTAATATTTTTTTATGGTTTTTTACCTTTTTTTCAAAATTTTATCGTCTTTGTGTTTGAGATAAGTATGAATATATTTGAATGAAGTTGCAGAGATATATTCATTATGTTTGTACATAGTAGCAAACAAGATTAAGCATTAAAATGAAGAATTATTAGACACCATCTTCACCCCAATGTACTGAAATATACAGAAGTTAAATATCAGTGATTATTTGTTTGCGAGCAATTCTCTGACATGGATAATTATTCTTGTAATAATAGGTATATCTTCTTGACACTGGACAAATGATCTGTGAAATATTATATGACATTAAAACGGTTATTTCTACTAAAAATAAATGCTGTAAACCACTGTTTTATGTCTTATTGTTTCACATTTGAACAAATAAATTAATAATGCATGTATTTCACGTGCTTTTATACATCGTTATCTTTATTCTATGTATATTGCAACGTTTCTTCCGAAAAGAAACAGAAAAAAAGAGCCGAAAATCAATTTGTAGTTGTTAACCAAATGATTCCCAACAAGAGCTCTTTCATATTTAACCAATCAACGAATAGAACACTGATTAGGGGGAAAGAAGCAGAAACAGCCACATCTAACAACAAAATAAAATGTCATATTTATGTTATAAAGATAACTGCATGATAAATAAAGATATATTTTTCCTCTGAATGAATGATGTATGGTATCAATGACTTAATATTTGTATTCAATCATGTGGTAGTAGCTTATATTTGGCGGAAATTCTGTACATATATTTGCTAATTTAGTTAATTATATAAGAATATGCAGAGATTTTTGTTAATTATAAAAGGAATAACAGTGATTTGATTGTATATTTTAAGTTAAGTATTTTTTTTTCTCTAAAGAAAACTTAGAAGGAATGTGTAGAGTAAATTATTATAAGTAAATTTTATTATATAGTTGACTCAATGATTCAAATTTCCAAGAAAAACGGCGGACAAAAAATAAATGTCAAACTTTCAAAAAAGGCTACTCACAAAAAAAAAAAAAAAAAAAATGACATTCTTTTCGTATAAAATGATTGTAGTTATAATGAGTGGGGTCTAATCTAAGAATTCAATTTTAACATTGATTCTTTTAATGCCCAATCATTAGATTTTTTTCAGGATAGTTTGCAGATGTATTTTTCTCTTCATGACAAATGAATCATTGTCTATCACCTGTCATTATTCTTTTCGTAACGGTCATCAATGATGTTTATGGTTTATCTTTTACATAGCTTTAAAATATTTTTTTGACATACTTTTGCGTAAAATACTACATCAAATATATATTTTATAAAAAACATTCATAAACATATATTATTCTTACCCATGGTATATTGCAGAATATTCTAAGACGTGTATTTTTGTACAACAAGAGCGTATGAGGAGTAATTATCCTGACAAAATAAGTTACTTTAATGAGTGTTCTATTAAACTTAAAAAAAATCCCTCTAAATTTAATTTTAACCGATTTTCCCCCCTGGACAAAGAAATTACCGCTGGGCGTTTAATGTTCAAGACATATATTTTCAAACCCCTTCATTAAGATTATAAGAGATCAAAATCCTGCTTTTTAGGTGCAAAAAAAAAGTTATTGCTCAATGCACTTAGCCATCAGTCAAGTCTACAATATACAGCCTTTTTTTTTTTGTTCAACGTTTCTAGGTTCCATTATTATGAAACTTTTTGTTCAATCCCTTTATTAGATAATACAGAGTGAATTTATTAAAATTAATTATTACTTTAACGAAAAAATTATACAGTAAATAAAATTCAGTTCAAGTACCATTAAAGAATCCATCGTAATATTTTATGATTTTACAAAGGAACATCTATTCTCTACTCAAATCTCATATTGAGCAGTAATAAAGTGTGTTTATGTTTTATGGAGATATTTAATTATTAATTTAATATCGTAATCATTTTAATGTCCCTATAATTGATAGTATGGAATTTAAGAAAGGCATAAGAACACAGGAATATACTCAATAAACCTCAATGTGATTCATAAGTATTTATGAGATATCCAATATCTATGGGATAAAAAAATATAGTCATGCATTTTTTCAAAACTGGGTCTGCTTTAGTAGTTAATAAAGATATGTTTTTTTTAAATGATAAGTTTGCAAAATTTTTATCTCTTTAGGAATAGTTTTAACTGATCCTCTTGTATCTGTTTAATCTAGCTTAATTTGATGTACTTTTAGATACTACACTTAAAATAGGTTTTATAATATTAAAATTTTCATGAATATAGAACAAGAAATTATGATAAAGTAGGATATATTTAAAATAAGAATATATGTGGCTGGTGGGGGTCGCGAGGTCATGGGGTATGGTAACATAAAAGCTAGGTTTCAGTCAACAAATTAATCTAATTAGTCCTTTAGAGGTTTCTCAAAATGCATTTAAAGTACAAAAGTTCCTTGTCATAGTGAAAAAATTCGAAGTTGATAGATATTTTTTAAAAGGTCAAAATTAAGCCTCGCTCGATATATTTATGGGCAAATCCATGGAAAGTTTTAACAAGCAAATAGATTTAACTAAAATTTTATTTGTAGTAATGTTAACAGTAAAATATCTTAAGAATGAACTTTTGGATCGGTAACATCTTAAGGATGAATAAATTGTCATTTTGATGTACTATAAAAAATAATTGAAAAACAAAAATCAAATAAAAATGAACATAAGTTTTGTTAAGCTAATTGATAACTCATCAATTATATATTATACTTGCCTATCATTGCTTTGGTTTACGAAATATTGCTTATGAAAGATTTATAAAAATCCCAATTATTTTCAACTTTAAAACCTAAAGGAATCAGAGTTGAATTGAGCTACAGATCCAAAATTTCATTTCTGTATTAGTCTACTCTACAAAACCAAATAACAAATTTTAATCAAATCCCTTTTCTACCAATCTTGAATAGAACTTTTTTAAACGCCTTAGTAACCCACTACTATGACTTTTCATCTGTTCACGGACTGTCATGACTAGAACTGATAACAAAAAGAAAAAAAAAGTTGGGTGACAACATCAAAGAGCGAAATTTATGAGTTTTAGGACTGATATGCAGGACTGAAGTGGATTGAGACTGAGCTTGACTAAGGACTGACACAACACTACGTACCAGAATACCAAACAACATTGATTGATGATCAACAATATTGCATTATCTTTATGTGTATATATTCAAAATGTAAAAATAGCTTTACAATTATATAATATATATGTAAATACAAATTGCAATTTTAACTGTAAAAAAATATTTATTTTTTGCAAAAATAAATAAATGCTTAAGGCTCCAAGACATATGTTAAAAGTTAAATCATATCAATTATTAAGAGTATCCAAAAAAAAAATTAATTATATACAAATTTCATCACCAATATTTTGAGATCAATTAATGACCAACTTTTTCTTGGGTTAATTACCATTTATTTTTATTTTCTGCTGAATATTTTTTTAATTCTTCACTTTCATCTCACAACGGTGAAAATGCTTTGAAAAAATATTTCATTTATACTCACATGAAAATAATTATACCATCTACTGCCTTGAGGGACGGCCATCACTATTAATATATTTGCATCCCAGAATAACTTATCACACTAACATATACCTTGAGGTAAATTATCCGTGAGTATTTAAAAAAAAAATAAAAAAAAATGATAGGTTTGCAAATTTATTTATCATAATTATCATCAAAGTTGAAGTTCATGTTTATATTTTAAAACAGGTACGACAATCTATATTTTTAATCTCATTAATTTTCTGGGGTGTTTGTAAACCCCAGTTGAATAAAAACCTGACGTATTTTCTCATTTTTTTTTGGCCCTCCTTTATCATTAATTTCGTATTTATCTTCATTATATTACATATATTTTTTCCCCTCAAATATTCTAGAATTTACTATCAGTTACAGTGGGGACCAATTGCAAGGTGAAAATTTACCATTTGGACTTCGATAAATAAATTGAATATATCTTATTGCGCAAAATATAACCTTTATTTTACTCGCACATTCTAAAATTAAAGAAATATTTGGGTTTAAATAATAATTCGAGACAAATATCTTTGACAGTTGTTTTGCACCACTAATAGATTCAGAAAATTAAAGATTTAATTAATAAAACTTATGCAAAAAAAATATTACAATTTCAAAAATATCTTTCCGGTCTCTGTATCTTGTTCTGAAATTAAATTATTTTTTTAATTATAAAAGGGATAAAAAATGAATTTACTCTTTAGACCCTTACAACTTATTTATTATTCATAGTAATGAATAATAACATTATATATACATCATGTAGAAATATATAATAGGAAAATATTTCATAATTTATTTGTCATAGAGGCAAGGTTTTCCTTTTTTAAACTTTTGTACATGTATTTAACATTTTCTTCATTTTTAAGCATAAATTACATAATGATTATGCCATGTGAGATCCGCCAGTGTAGAAAAAAAAAATCAAAGATTTTGTATAAACTACTACGACAACCACTCATCTACTATGACGTCAATATTTAAAGTGAGGTAGAAGTCAAACATCAGTCGTATACCCGTTATGGTATAAACTTGTATTTCTATTAACCTTGGATATATGGTTTTTAATTTTATTTTGATGTTCTTAAATTTGTCCAAAAAATGTAATTAAAAATGTTCAAAGACACATGAGTTATGCAGATAAGTCTAATTGTGGATTGGTTATACGTGAATCATACAATTTTAAAACGAGGTAACAAACAATATATAATTTATATATTTTTGTATAATTTTTTGAGTTGGATTAGAATATTACTCGAAGTCAAAAAAAAATAGGCATAAGTAAAAACGAAAAAAATTATGTAAATTATTCAAAATAATCCAAATTACCTTTTGAAAAAATTCGAAATAGTATTTATTTTTGACATCAAGGAGTATCTTATTATTCATACAAAATAAAAAATTTATAAATAACTATTCAAAATATAGGATACAGAGGCTACCAAAGTAAAAAATATTTATGTGAAATTAGTCATAGCATAAGATAAAATTGCTCCATAACCTACAAATTATAACAATTATATAAGATATAAAAAGCTCTAGGACCTGCCACACTCTTTCAGTTTATAACTGATAGTTTTAACTTCGCAAACCAAGGGGTGCAGAATTTTTTAATGGTATAGACGTAATATACTCTCTTTTCTATGTTATTTCTTGACTCGAACCCAATTTTGTAACCTCGAAGTAAAATATGATTATCATTCCCTTAATCGAATTCCACTCCACTATAATCAACAAAATATCAAACCCGATAAACTTAACTCAAATCCAACTCTAGACCTTTTACATTAATTGTCCCATTCTAAGAAGAAATGGTTAGGATACAAACCTCCAATGAGTACAATTCCAACTATTTCCTATCACTTAGTGAGAAATCAGATAAGTTCATCGTAAAAACTTCTTGAATAACCACAAAAAAAACACACACATTATAATAAAATTATTTAAAAAAAATGATTTCCAAGAAAAAATATAAAAAAAGGTCACAAATAAATTCCAAATAAACAAAACATTTAGTTAATCAGCAAAGACATTACTTACATGATCAAATGACTCTCGTCATAATAATGTACCTATCATATAAACATTAATTTACGAGACATTTCCGTCGCGTTGATGTAGACCATGTTTATACATTTACAATGATACACACAAAAAAGGTAGATATATTTTCCATCTCAATGACTTAGAAAAAAACTATTTGAACAATGAACGTACAACCATTGATCTTTAAAGACACACACACACAAAATCATCATTAATTTACTAAAATGTCAAAGCCATAGCCAAATATTTCAAAAATAGTTTTATGTATTTTTTTGATTGAAGAAATATTTTTATATTTGAGACGAAAAAGTTTCTTTGAAGTATATAAAAAAGATTTCATTCAGGGAAGGATAAAAATCATATTATCTACAACTGATTAATTTTTTGGTTATGGATATAAATCGTGTAATTATTTGTTTACAAAAAATATCCAAAATCTTTTTCTTTAATCTGTATTTGTTTGTCAACTAAGGGTGGAGTGTTCTACAAAGATGGGGCAAGGGGAGTTTATATGCTGAGAAAAGTTATTTCAAAATTAAAAAACTAAGGAAAATATTAATAACTTTTCATCGTCAAAGGGGGGAATATAATATATTAAATAGTAGAATAAGGGTTTTTTACCATTAACTTACAATAAATCATTTATTTCCATTATTTTTTGGTGTATGACTTTATTTCTCCTTCTTTCCCTTGTAAATCTGTACTTAAAGATACTATAGGCTACATGTACAAATACAACTAAAAATGTGTCCAATATTTATAAATTTATACTACTTCTTAAAAATATAAATAAATTATAAAAAAACTAAATCAAAATGTACCTGTTTTCCTTATAATCTACTAAATAATTAACCTACTTCATTAATTATACAAAAAATAGATAGTTAGTTAATCTATTTTTTTAGAATGAATTAATAATGAAAGTTATTCCGAATTGTTTTGAATATTTATTTTATTAAGGAAGAAAAACAAAATTTGGTTAAGCTATATAACATTTCAGTTAGATTTTAAATATGTATTTAAATTCCATTTATAATCAAGCAAATAAAGTGAAGTGTACTGGGAAAAAAAAAATCTTAGTATATCGTTTTAGAAACTTACGTAAAACCCCATTTTCTTGCTTACATGGTCTAAATTGACTTATATGATATATAAATAGCTGGTTTAGACTCCAAGCTGTTTATATTTGTTCTAATAAAATAACTGACAGTACCCTTTGGGCATACAGTAACTAAAACAGCGCGTGTACGAGAAGGAATATATTTAACAATCACATAAATATAATGTTTTAAAATGCTTAATAGAATCATCTATCAAGCGTGTGCTCTGTACAGTGTACATCCAAAATATTTATACAAACTTTGAATATTATAACCATCTAACCTCAACAATGCTCCTTTTCAAAATAAAGAAGTTTTGTGATTTAATTTTTTTTCTTATTTATGGCAGAGAGAATGGTACGTTATTAATTTTTGTACATTCAAAACTTAGCTTAACATTGCATTGTCGAGCTTTGAATATTGTAATATATCTCTGAACCAGAGAATAAGTAGTTTTAGACGTATTAGTGAAAGATAAGTTAAAATTGTTAAATCAACGTTAAAAACTCCCTTGTGGTATTTACATACTCATTGTTTATATATTTTCTAGCTTAATTAAGAAGGAACCAGAATCATGAATAATGAATGGTTAACAAATGATAATACTGAAAATCAGTAAAAATTATTTTTTGAAGGGTAATTTACCAATATTTACCTAATTAATATTTAATATAAAAAACTCGACAAAAGGATTGTAACATTTAAAAAAAAAAGAGTATATCAAAAAATAAGTAATATATAGTAAAGTAATATTATTACTCTTGATTCTTAGTAATTATTAATATAACTAAATTACTTTTCCCCGAAATAATATAAAACTAATTACTCTACTAAGTAGTAGTACCCACAACTAAAAAAACCTCAATTACTCAATTTTAGAATCTTAATAGAACTATTCATCCATCCCCCTGAAGATTCTTTTAAGTTCTGCAATATCATTATATTTTCATAATAAAAGAACCTTTCTATTATTATATAAATAACCAGTAACTGACGTATTATATAAAATCTAGATTTTCCTCCAAAATACAAAAATCTGATTCTAGGAAAATTGTCCTAGAGAAAATTGCCATTTGGTAAAATAAGCTGTGTGTAAAATTTTCCCTTTATTTACTTACGAATTCACAAAACTTTAGCCCAAAGCTTTTTTGTGCAGTGACAGGGCCACCATACAGGATAAGTAACATGTATCGTTACTTCACAAAGCGTCTATATCCCTTCCAAGAGCTCAAATACAAACTCTGGTTCCATTGAGTTGATTAGGACTGGCAAACCTTATCATAATTATATCATTCCTGAGGAATTATTTTCAATTGCTACAGTATATCATTGATATATAAGAAACTGGATTAAACATTTGTGTGTTCTTATAAAAGATGGAAAGTAACGCTGAAGATTTGTTACAAAGCCATCATTGTAAGTCTTGTAGGACTCAAAGTAAAATTGAGGATAAATATCATCGTAATTTGCGCTAATGTCCTTGTTTATTTCGTTTTATATCTCCTCCCTTTTCACAGCTGAGAGTAACTGATCTAATGAAAAGGCACAGCAGCTAAGCTGCTCTCCTCAAAAATATTCTTCAAATTCTCAGGGTTACCATGTTGATTTTCGATTTCTTTTTTTTAACATGGCCAAGATACACAACACTTTCATTAGTAATTTAAAAAAACTTACAAATCAAAAGCAAAGTCAGGAATCTCATTTAAACAATTAAAATAGATGTTATCTATATTAATTTTGTATTATTTTTCAATTTAATAGCTTATTAATTTAGAAGTCTAAAAACTAAATTTATCATTATAAATCACAAAGGAAAACAAAGGTGATTGGAATTTTGTTATTTAAGAGCCTTTTTTAGTTTAGGCATAAATGTTATGTATCAAAATGGTATAGGCATAAATGTTATGAGAAAGATTAGGAAACCCTGCTCTACATAAGCAAACTTTGAAATTTAAATTTTTGTGTTAGTAAAAACTAAACGAGGTTGAGCCATAAAATCCAAATAATTCCATACTTAAAGCTACATTTCCTCAATGATTATTTTTTGAGTCTTTTTACAAGATGGATTTTCCTTTATTTTGATTCTTAGATACCCATGAATTAATTTCATCTCTCGCTGGATTTTTTTTATAGGAAGGGATTTTTCTCCTCATTTATGACACCAAAGAATGAATCCCCTATTTTTTTTTAGCTCGAGTATGTATTATAAACATATACTGTTATAGAAAAACGTAAACTAAGGATACATCCGTCATTGTCTCACTTTCTTATTCCTAATATATTAATGGACTTAATGTTACTTACACATCGTATAAGGTCATTCATTTTAATAAATATGTGTGAGTATATACATAAATGACCCCTTAACACTTGATAGTAACTATCAAGACCTCTTCTGTTAAGGTAAATACTACATTAGGGTGATGCTGATGCTTCGACTTAAGTTTTTTGGGTACTGTCTATGGAATAATGTTGGGGTTTTGTCTGTAAATTATAGACCGGAATTTTTGATAGTGTCATGTGTGTTTCAAAATACTTGAACATAGGTTAAATAACGATATATCGTGTTAAATGTGTTGCAAAGATCAAAAGTTTTATATTTCATAGATTGTGATTGAAAAAGTCAGGCATGAAAAAATCGGTAAAGACCGAACTGAAAAAATGTATTCGGTGTAGACCAAGTCTCAACACTTTTATAAATCTATTGTACATATCTGAGCAATTTCATTGAAATATATTAGTATTTACCTTGAGCAGAAAAACCATGAAATTTTGTAAAAAGTAACAAAAACTAATATGATAATGACATTTTTGGGTTCTGGAGTGAACTTTTTTAGTAGATTTCTATTGGAGATACAAATTTGAAATACTACCCTGCAATAATGCTTTTACAAAGTATAAAACGAACATTTGTTTATTTATAGATTTATATGATTTATAACTCAATAAAGTACATAAATAATGTTCTATATTAAATATTTAGTATTCATCATCCACTTTTTTCCAAATAAATATTAATTTAAAAAAAAAAATGATATTAATATTTTCTTATAATTGTATATTAGTGTAAAATGTATATTCTAATAAAAATGTTAGGAAAGGTTAAAAAGTCCTAAATGGGATTTGTATAGTTTTTTGTCACATTTTCCAAAATTTCATGGGCTCAAGATAAATTTTAATTTATTTTAATGATATTGCATAAAGGTGTTCATTAGATTTATTCAAAGTACCATAAAAAGATTAAGCATTAAATTTTAATAATTTGTTGGAAACCAGCCCTAGAGTAATATCTGTATATACATAAAATAAAGTTTGTAAAAATTTGTCTGAAATTCGCTTGTATATCAATTTAAAGAAACAAAAAAGGATGTTTAAGTGTCATTTTCTGAATAATTTTTCATTTTTTTCGAATTATTTCATCAAACGTTAATTTTTTTTTTTAGAAGAAATAACAAAAAAACGATATATTTTGGACATAAAATTTTAGATTCTTAATTTACATTGGAATATTTTCAATTTTGCAAAATATTTGCAAAAATGAAACAATGATCACTTTTTTTTTTTTTTGAGAACATAATTCTCCATTAATTTTTTTTTTGGAAGTACGGAAAAAATATTGCTAAAATTGTGTTTCTCGTTACAATGACAATAAATATTAGAAATTAACTCTGTTTTTACAAAGCTATTGCAAAAATTTGTGGATTATTAGTCATTTTGCCGCTCCATTGTTATTATTATAGGGAGATAATTAGAATTAGAATTATCAGGATCTTTCTCGAGTAACAACGAAATATTCACATTATAGTTATTAGTTTAATAGAATAGTTCTGGATTCTGTATATAATTATTTTTTCTAAATTTTTAAAACTATTTTATCCATTGCCAATGTATGTCCCGCTCCATCATTGGCCGACCAATGCCGGGTAACCCTTTGCTAGTACATACATAATACATTTATTAGAAGTATATCAATATTTTTGCTCAAAAGTATGATTATTTATTTGTATTTTTGACTTATTTCTCCACGATTTTTTATAATGCAATTAAAATATTAAGGGTTTTTTTTTTATTAATTATATCTACCAATGTTGTAATTTTTTTCTTTAAAATTTAATTTAATAATCTCCTTCTTGCTATATAATTGAGATTTTTACGTCACGGATCCGAAGCTGAATATATTGATTAAGGTAGTGGTAAAGAATATGACGTTTGAGGAGTACTTTACTTATTCTTGTATTTTCCAAAGCTGTTATAATTATTACATCTAAGTATAAACTAATTCTAGTACGTAAAGATAAACATTAAGACTGAGGTTTTGTGACGGAGTAATAAATGAAAGTCTTTGATAGACTTGGAGCGAGATTTATTTTTCATTTTCTGTATCTCACTGCTACTTGCTATTTATCTAATAAAACGCCCTTACAGCTAACCTACTCTCCTCTCAAACATTATTCAAATTGGTGACATTCATTTTTTGTTCCTTTTTTACATACAACGATGTGCACCTTTTAACAAAATAATTGCTTAAAAATAATTGAATAAAAATAGTCATATCTCAGATTGCAAAACCCTTTAGTTGCAAGTTTATTGAACGATGCATATAATAAGTGAACTAAAAAGTTATGAAGTTTTCTCGCTTTATTTTGACGATTAAATTAGCATAGTTAGGGTTATTCGATTTAGATGGTTCCGAAAGGTTTTTTGACAAAGTTTCAGTTCCTGGGCAATGGAATAAGTACTCATATGCGGGTACAACTCGACGATTTTCATTATTTTATCGACATTTTGGACGTCTATATTACAAAAATGGAATCGTTGGATCCACTGCTTTGCTGTTGTATTCGATATTGTACTAAGTCCATCAACAACACAAGTTATTTGGCCACCTACTCTGCCTTTTCACTTTGGTTGTAGTTATAGTCAAGAATGTATCGAATTTTCTCTGTTGTTACTTCCATTTTGGAACACTGTAAAACACAAAATAGTAAATGTAGTTATTTTTAAGTATACGCCTAATCTTGAATAATAATTGGAGCTTTATATTAATGGTGATATATATCTCACTGAAGACATATAGCGAAAAACGCTCATAACTTTTTACTTAGCCCGACATTGTATGATTAATATGTTTTCTTACAAAAACTTTAAGTATTTTTTTGGTCACCAGCCTCACCCTAGTGTACATATATACATAATAACTGACAAGGAAGAGTTTTAAAAAAAGGGAGGGGTATATTCTTACTCATTAATGTACTTTTTTTGATATCATCAATCTCATATTCTTTTCTTGGCTGTACAAAGATGAAGGGATGATAGAAAAATAATTAAATCAGAGATGTATTTTCTTGATTTGAACATGTTTTGTTCATAGTATCGTAAATGATTTCCCCCTTATTCATTATCTCTATTGTAGCATCCTTGTTTTCTACCATGTCAGATCCTAATTAGCTAATGTTAATTTAAGACAAGAGATGTTTCAAATTTTGTGTTCTCTACAGTTTGTGAGAAAAGTTTATATTTTGAGCTTCTTGAGCAACTTAAAATATCAGACAATATGCTGGACTCACACTACCATCTGTGTCCATATTTACTTTTCAGCATCTTTTTATGCGAAATATGGGTTTTATTATGAGGTATCTTCCTAAGCAAAACAACATCCATATTATACTCGATAATATATTGTATATGGATTAACAGATTCATATTCAAAAAAGAAATATAACATGAGCGTACTAAAAAATATATTATCTGCAAGGTGGTGTGATAGTCTGTAGCTTCTATTTAAACTAGTTATTGAAAAAATTGGTGTATGCACAGAATAATTTCTCAGTCCCCTATATGTGAATAATGTACACCTATATTTTATATTAAATAGTATTATAATTTTGAGAGTTGAATTATTTTTCTGCAAGACAGAGGCATTCACTGTCGTTTTTTTTTACAAACAAATAAAAGTCAGTAAAGCTCATTCCTCATTATTTTATTATATAATATTATTTTTCCTTTATTTATACCAAATTACTTGTGAGATTATTGAAAATAGATTTTGGAGCCTTTTGGGACAGAAGTTTCATTTCATTTCACTGGTTCCATTGGTATTATATGCTATTTTTGGATTTATGTATACGATTATGTAAAATATAGTATTAGACATAGAATACCCTGAAATACAAACAAAATCACTAAGCTGTGGTTGATTGGAACAAATAGGGAAATAAGAAATCAATCAAATTTAAAAAAAAAGAGTTAAAAAGTAAATGTTATGTGATATTTTTAAATTTAATTGGGTAGGTGCTTCCTAAAATTTTTAACATTGTGTTAATGAAATTTTCAATTCTGTAATATGGTGAAATTTGTCAAAGTTGACAAGAATAATATTAAACGGATTGCATTCAAATGTAACTTCTGGAAAAACTACCATTTTTATAATCATTAAATATATTCAAACAATGGCAGATAAATAAGGTTAAATCAATGGCGTCGTTAGACAATTTTGTTTAATTTATACATATATATAATAAATAAATGGAGTTATAAAATGTGAATATGATTTTCCATCAGCAAAGACACAAAGTGGGTAATTATTAATTTTAAAGATTTTTTTTTCTTCCGTCATATTACTTTTATGTAACGTTTTCCACCTGATAAAATTAATTTGAAGCCAAAAAGTTTAAACATAAAGTATTTAAGGGTTAATGGATTGGGATCTTATTATAGTTATGTATTATTTTATAAAATTATTTAAAAAAGTTAATTATACTTTTCACAAAAATAAACTTCTAAAATGTATTTATTCAATATTCAACAGAAATAATATATATATATAGAAAAATAAATAATTAGGTAACATACAAATGACAAAATAATGCATTGCTATTTAAATCATAAATGTGAATCTGCATTGAATTCATTTCTCCAAATCTTACAAGAAGTAAGAATCTTGTTTAATTTTTATAATGATATTATTATGTTAAAAAATGACCAAATATATATTTCTTAAATTAATGAGTGTGGTCATTTTCATATCCAGGTTGGAAATTAGTTTGTTGAAAATAGTACAATCATTAATGTAATGATTAAATAAAGATAAAAATTACTGTACAAGTACTATCATGTATACTACACAGGGTGGTATTTTTATACAGTCTCATAGTAAACCTAAAATAAGTCAAATTTGAATTTTAATAATAAATTTTAAAGATTTAAGTATGCAAAATATAACATACACATGATATGTCAAATGTCCATTCTAGGTATTGATTACTTTTACTAAATGCTCCGTTACCGATTTGCATGTGTCTTGTATGCTCTCTTCACATGGGGTTATCACAAAATTGCTCAACAAGGAACCAAACGTTGTACTTGCTGGCTCTGAAGGCATCATAGATCTTTCTTTCAGCGTTAATTTGATATAAAAATCTATTTTTGGTGAACATGAATAGCAACCTTTCATCTTATTAAAAACGATTTAAAGTTACTCCAAAATTATACATTTTAAAATACACCTCTTGGGTTGAAAAAACTTTATGGATCCATGGAAGAAAACTTGTGTTCAATAACTCCAAATTCATCGTCTAGTTAAATTTCAAATCCTATTGAATTCTACGTTTGTGAAGCATCATTGCTTTATATTTAAGTTTTCATATTGATTCTCCCATCCATTTGCGGAAGTAAAAGATGAAAAAAACTTTATTTACATTAAAACCCTTTTAAAAAAATGTTAATAAACGTAAATAAAAAAAAGGGTACCATTTGAAAAAGTCACCCTGTTAATAAATAAAGAATAATAAAAAAAGTCATATTTTAATATTAGTATTATCCATGTGGCACAATTTTGTCCATATAATAAAATAAAATTATAACATAAAAACTTTAAATCTCAAACAATTACATTGATATTTTCAGCACCATATTGCTCATAAAACATCTTCTTCTTCTTCAATATGGAGTCGTTCCACCTGTTGTGTAGATAAATTTAATTTATATTAGCTTCATCATTTAATAACTTTTAATCAAATATGATAAATATTAAACATATTCTAACATTTGCATAGAAAATATTTCTTTACCTTCAAAAAAATCTTTTTTGTGATAGTAATGAGACTCTTTTGAAACAAAGAAGGTTTATATTCGTTGGTATCTTTATGTCACATTAGTCTTGATCATAAAACAGTGGGCTGACATCACGACTTTTTATGTCAATGGTTTTCCCCCCGTCATTTTTGTCTCCACAATGAAAAATTATTGTTATTTTTTTTTTCAGTCTCTATTTTTTTCTTTATAGATTCTAAGAAAGAACCAAATGGATGAATCATCTTGGAATAGGAGGAAAAATACAGTAAAACTTTAAAAAAATAATAACTGATTGGAAATTTAAAATATTTTACAATTCAAACGACAAAATTAAAAATAATGCTACATGATAGTATATTGGTATAAAATATGATCCTTGGGTTGCACATCTGTATATATAGTTTAGGAAAAAGCTAGTTATGGTCATCATTATCCTATCATTCAAATGATAAATTATCATAGAATATACCTTGAAATTACGCGTCTGCTATAAACAGTAATTCTATGACCTGTATAAAATAAAATATTTATTACAATTTAATCAAATTACACTTTAATTTTGAATGTTAACATAAAATGTATCATTCTTATTGTTAATTATCAAAGACTATATGGAAAATTCCAGGGTGGTAAAATATTGATTGCTGCAATTGAAAGATTAAGTTAAATATTTGTGTATGAACATATCTGAAACCCATTGTTGGAGTCACAATTTTTTTTTGTTATCAGGTTTCAAATGATATACCAGAGTTCCTCTGAAGTAAAGATGTCGATGTTAATTCGACGAAAACAAAGGGATAGTTAATTTGATCGTGGTGCTACGACCAAAGATGGGCATCTTCTTTACGTCCGAAGCAACAACTCCAAAAACCATGTGTTAAGCTGGATATTAGCCGGAGATAATGCTAGATATATATAATTACGTTTGTTGTAGACTTGATAACTTATCAAGATACTTTTTTTCATATCTTTAAAAATTTAACTATTGGATTGAATAGTGAGATCAATTCTCTCAGTATATTTTTTTTTAACTTTTGCTTGGTATTCCAAAAGTATGAGCTCAACCCAAGTTTCTTGAGCCATCGTGCTATTGTTGTTCCCGAAAACTCCCTATTTATCTCCATTCTTCTCGTGATCTTTTTAGGTTCCTCTCTATGCTTTCATTAATTTTTTCATCAGTTGTACTGTTATTTACTTCTACGATACAAGCAATCTTTATATTTTACCGTTGCTCTACGATGAAATCAACTACCGGTTGTCTTCGTTGTATGTATTATCATCGACATCTTTACTCCAAATGGTACATGTGATTTATCATTTGAAAGCTCATACCCTATATAATAAGTTACTTTCCTTATGTGTTTAAAAAAATATTAAATATGTAATGTTTACACGTTCTAATTTGCACGATTTTTTGGCTTCTCCTTTAGTCAAAAACTTCTGATTTATCTTTATTATTCTAAATTAATTTTTTCAGAATTTTTCTCAAATTCTCTAGAACTTATTCTCAATTAATCATTTCTTTGGCTCTTTTTGATCAAGGTTTTATAAAAATTAGTATTGTTCTGTAATTGACCTTAGATGATGAAAAAAAAAAAAAAAAAAGGGCCTATGAGACATGAAAACAATATATAGAAAAGAAGGTTGACAACAAAACCTCTATAATTCAAATGATATATTTTGGTGTCTTGAGAAATACTTTAGAAAAGTCTGAAATTAAAAGAAATGGCAGACCATTTACATGTATAAATATACTTTAAGCTTAACTAAACTAATTCAAATATTCAATAGAGATACTTAACTATTACATTAGTGAAAATTATACATTGTAGGGGGTATTTTAAAATTTGAGACGTTTTTTAATTATGAATTTGAGTGGACTGGACGTAAGAGGGAACCAATTTTAAGTTCCATGCTAAAAGGACTGATACAACTATATTTTGAATAGCTACAGTAAGGGAAGATCCTTTTAAATTATTCCTAATAATCCTTTTTCGACTAGAGTGTTGAAATAATCCACGTTAGGATTTATGATGAAAGTAAAGAAATGTTCAAACCGAAATTTGTTTCTCAATTTGAATAAAATAATTAAGAAAATGTAGTGGAATGCATATCCTACTGAAAATCAAAAAATAATAAAATTGTTATTGCAAACACGAACTAGAAAAAAAAAAAAAAAAAATGGAGACACAAATACTGTAGAATCAATTTATTTGGTTTCTGTTATCAGATAAATTCATTCTACGCACACAATCGAATTCGGACTCAAATTAATTAATATATTCGTTGAGTTGACGATGTTGTAAAATTACAATTATAAATATTTAATGCTCGTATGACTTTTTAAAAATATATTCTTTTGATAAAAGCAAAAATGCTTGAATTATTTCTTGACAATTTTTTGTATGCAAAAAAATAATCATAATCGAGTCAAACAGACTTAAGATATCAAATTCTTATCTTTTGAATAAATAATTTTTTTTTATTACTAATAAAGAAAACATAAAACGAAAGAAGTATAAAGATCCTTATCAATGGTTAAGATATATGTATACAATGTGTACATGTTTATTATTCATGGTCAACCATTTGAATTTAAAACATATTTCAAGAAACAAAGAGGAGTAGAAGACAACATCAAATATGAATTGCAAAAAAACTATACGAAATAATATTATTGTCATGGCTACACAGATCGACCTTTGTATTTAGTAAATCATTAATATGGAAGAAGCTGACAATTGTAACCTTTATGGTTCATTTCATTCTTGTATTTGGTATTATATGTTTATACTTACAGCTAAAAAAATGTGCATTGGAGTCATTTTTTTTAGTAAATGAAATGTATACTAACAATAAGTTAGAAAAGTGTAGGGAAGACATGTCATAGTATTTTTGTTATTGGCTCAATTACTCGGAGTTAGTCTGACTTAGAAAAAACAGATTTTAATGCACACATCTACTAGGTTTTTGATTTCCCGTTAAACAAATCAACTAGAAATTTTAACTTAACTACACATATTTATTAACATGTTTTGGGAGAAAAAACAAAAAATTTCAACAATTGTTGAAATATATAATAAAGAAGATTAAAAAACTTAGATGAAGTAATCTTTTTTGAAAAGATAGTATTTCCTCTCTACGTGCAAAGTTCGAAAAACGTTTTACTTCTTTGAATCTGTTTCATCTATGCATCCATGAGATTATGACCGTAATGAAACCTCAAAGAAATCATCCCTAGGTCCTTATGGATGATTAAATTCATTGAAGTCCTTGACACGTTGATATCCTAAGCCATTTTTGCCATTGATCTGTTGGGGTTTCTGTATATTTTAATTTAGCTTTCCAGACGTTATTTAGGTTCCGAGCAAACCTTGGACGTCCACTTCTTAGTTTATCATCAACGTTTCCAGTCTCTTGAATCTTTTTAACGTTATATTTAACAGAACTGAGACTGATTGAATGGTCTCAATTGCTGATAAGTTTGAGGGGATGATTTGCAAGCACGATGAAGACTCTATACTGTTTTTCTTAGATGATGCATCTTCACTAATAAAAATATCTATAATGGTCTTCTTTTTATATCAGAATAGAGGGATTTAACTCATATTGCATACCAACAAATCAGATTGTAGGTAGGATACCTTACCTCTAAGTTTTGCCCTCCCAATCTAAGAGGTTTAAAACTTTTGCACACCACTGTATATACATATATATATATTTCAATGTATTATATATCTTTAAGATGTGATAAGGCTTAGTTTACAAATCTGAATTAACTAACGCTACCCTACCCTAACCAACAAAGGAAGGTCAATACTAAATATACAAAATCATAAATTATTATAAACAATACAAGAAAAATTGTAATACTTACTGGATAAGATCACTTAGTACTTTGTATTAAAATATCTCAAATTTCTCCTCAATTTGTGAGTATTATATTCGAACAACGTAATATCCGTTGATATAAGATTATATATATTTCAAATGATATTATTTACAGCAACAGCAATGGAAATTTCTTTTAGTTAGAGAATAGGTTTTTATCCAATTTCTCAAAGTAAAGTCCAATAAAATTATTTATATTTTGCCACAATAATCCGTAATATTTTATAAAAGTGTGATGTCAATTTTGTAGCTGTAGCTTTTTAAATATCGAAAAATAACACATTGCAAGGTCTTCCCTACATTCATATCAATATAAAAATGATTTGTAAAAAATTGGGTTACTTTTTAATGGGATAATGTATTCTTATTAATATCCTTAATTGCAAAGTAATAAAATATTTTTTTGAATATTTTTTACGAGTCTAATATAATCCATGCCAAATGATTAGAAAATACAAACTATTAAATACCAACTGAATAATTGAAAATGAGAGCTTATCTATGTTTTTTTATTAAAATAAGATACCAGGGTTTCTGGCTCCGCCCTCCCTCCTGTCTCAAAAAAAATTGTTCTTTATAAAAAAGTAATCAAATTTCTGAACTAGCTGCTTCCCTTGTTAGTGAAAATCAATTAGTTTTACCAACATTTGGGTTATACATTTGCGTCCCATCAAAATAACAGTAAGCTAGGATGATTTTTTCTCAAAATCTGAATTGAATTATCTTACATGTTTATTATTATATTATTTTGATTAGAATAGGAGACAACAAGATATTATCAGGACAACACCAGGCCGTACAAATCTTTGAAGCAGTGGTAGATGCTCCGGGAGGTCGGATAGGAAGTTCTTATGCCTCCACTCTACAGTCTGGAGCTGGCACCATTGACTAATACCTGTTCCTGTCTACGACCAACGCGCTTGGGGGTACAAATTTGGCCTCAATAAAGGCTTTTGAAAATTGGTTGTCCGAGTTTTTTGTCAATATGGATAAGGGATTTTGCGAGGAGAGCATCATGATGTGAGGTGTTCGTTCGCAACAAGCTCTCAAACAGAACGGGGCATACTTGACTTAAATCGGATGATCATAGGACTTCTTATAAAGCATTGAAATAAAGCAAAAAATACAAAATTAGTTTATCTGAAACTATTATGATACACATAAATGATCCAAATAAGTCAATGGAATGGGCGATAGCATACTTATGAAGTGAAACCGTAAATTTCACCTTTTCTTAATTTTTGTTTCGAATTACTTTGGTGTTGATACACCACTTTTTCGTCGAAAAAGTACCGAAATACCGATACTTATATTGGGATCGTCACAACACAACTACACGATATATGTAAAAGCATCCTTATTTCCCTTCAAACTTTATTATTTTTTTTCTAACAAAAATGTAACACAACACACCAATAGAACTCGTAGTAAAAAGATTCATCCGTTAGAATAATATCTAACAAAAATATCATATTGTCTTTTCTTTTTGTATTCTGTTCCTGGGCTGTTGCTCAGTCATTGTATTTAAAGATATTGTCTTCTAAACAAGATATGTCTATGTGATAGAGTCAGTTCCTAGTCTTCAAAAGATATTTCAATCTGTCTACTTCAACTCAAATATAACAACGACAAAAAAAAAGTCATATATATTTCGGGGAAGGAACTTATATACATACATACAACAAAAAAAAAAGATATTTGAATTGTGGTATAGATGGAAGTAAATGATAATAAAAATTGACCTTTTACAACTTTGGTGCTTGCTTACTTTATATTTTTTAGTTATAAAAGGTATTTTTATGGTCGATTAATAACAGTCTATCAATCACGTGCAAATATGGACATGAGGGGTATGGCACAGATATTTGAAGAGTACAGATATATCTAACTGAGCCATTTCCTGAAATCAATGAAAAGTCCTTCATGTAGTTAACTCCATATTTGAAATGTTACACATATATTTTTATTATAATACAAATTGAATATGGTTTTTGCAACCATTTATTTATATACATTCAAAATAATTAACCTTATCCTTGTAGTATCTTGAGTGTGTAATATTTAGTGATGTAGTTCGAGTGTATTTTCATGATGACCCTCTTTTTTGGAATTGGTAATATGAAGAATGATTTTTTTCTAGCTGTTATCATTATTATTTAACTTCTGAGTAGTAAACTTCTTTTCCTACTAGATTATATTATATTCAAAATCTGATTGAACATTCGTGTGTGCCCATAAAAGACGGAGAATAACCTTGAGGATATGTGACAGAGTTATAATTCTAAGTCCTTGTTCGCGTCAAAGTAGAATTGAGGATCAACATCAGAGTCATTCTTGCCAATATCCTTATCTCCCTCCTCCCTTGTCACAGTTGATCTAATCAAATTTCATGACAGATATGTAAGTATTTACCTCCAAAACATTTTTCAAATTATCAGGGTTACAATGTGGTTTTAAAGTTTGTTTTTTTACATGCCCAAAATGCACACGACTTTCATCCCTAATAATATTTTTGCTAAATATTAATATATTATATCATTCCTATATCCAATTTGTTAGGGATTGTAGGTAGGTTATGTAAGGTCCTTATTTATAAGTCTAGTCTTAGGACTAGTGTTATAGGCTCTTACGACCATTAGTCCTTAGTAACTGTCGTTAGGTCTGTCCTTCCAAAAATAAAAAAATATTCTTGTTATCATTATAATGTACCATTATATATCGGAATAATTTAAAAAGTGACCCGGAATCTTAAACCGACAAGGATTGGACTGGAAGACCATACATTCAGTCCCCGGTCTTAAATAAGGATCAACACAACAATACTGATTGGTACAACGTTTTCTCTCACAGGATCCCGTTATTACGTCATTTCATTATTTCATAATATAAGTATTACATTATATTGATATCATTCACTAAATTCATATTGTAGAATCAATCGATGTACAATTTATATAATTCAAGTGATATGTGCTGCAGGAGTTACGGCTCGTTTGGTGTATTTAATAATTCTACAAACCCAGTTTCAACAAACATTCATCATTTAATATTTAAGTTTGCTTTTTGTTGCAGCTTGGATTGGATTACCAAATTTAAAAAAAAATAAACAATCGGCTCTATTATTAAAACAAGATGGTTTTACACATTAATGATAATTATATAAATGAAAATTGAAAATTTAGATTATAATTTAGTACTTTCAAATATTACTAATAATTTCTTCTTGAAATATGAAATGAAATACTTAAATTTACAGTATTTATTATTTACTTAGGAGAATCCGATATTTCCCGGTATACCGCTTAAATACAGTTTACAGGGAAATGAGACACCAAGTAGGGATTTATTAGTTTCTGAGTTATTAACCATCTATGGATTGAATGATCGAGATATCAAAAGAAAGTTGTTTTTCTTACTTTTTTATTATCTTTCTGTCTTATTCTGTAAAGAGTGCCGGTTCCCAATTTTTCTGGTGCCATGGCCCCTTGATAACATTTGCCAAGTTGTGTTGACTCCAAGAATATATTTAGTTCAATTAATTTTACTTCATTACATTTTTTGAGGTTACTAGGACTAGATTATAAATTAATGTTGACTTCTAAATATATGGAAATTTAATGACACAATGTTTTTTATTTATAAATTTACAATAATTGACTCATAATAATTTTATCAGCACAAAAAGTTGTTATATTCTTTCTCGCTAGATCTAAAATCCATGGATCAGTCTTTGCAAGAGCATAGCACACATCATCTTCTGCAAAATGGTGCATCATTTTTTGGGGCTTCATAAATTCGACAGACATGATTTCGTTGCAAATAATACATTTTCCCTTTTCAATTCCTGCTTCAACTATGAAAGTAAATCCGTTCTGTAATAATTCCTGAATACTTTTATTTTCCCTCAATTTATCATCGACAATTTGAAACATTAACACGAGAATACAACACCAAAACATCCCGTATCCTACATTAACTTTTTAAAAGGCCTTTAGTGACGCCAGGTAAATTGTTAGGCGATCCCCACTGGGGCCACAAACAACATGGTGGGAACCACTGACATAGAGCATGTCTTATTTGATAAAGATTTAGTATACAGTCTACAAAATTATCTGCCACTTATTTGGTTCCTTATCCAAAACGTTTCTATAATATATCTAAGCAAGCTTTTATTCAATGGAAATCATATCTTGCTAAGAAGAATTATTTTTAGTATAACCTTGATCTACAAATAATTTCTACAATCAACAATGGATGATTCTACTCCACATATAACTATATATGTACTTAGAAATTTACTCATTAATTACTGATCAACAAAAAAGAAAACATATTGTAACCATACATTCATAAAAACAGACAAAGCAGCCAAGATCTTTCTATAAAATAATGAACATCGGTATGTATGTATACCTATATATTTATTTATAGTAAAAACTGCTAGCTCATTCTTTCCATGACTCCATTTGGGACGCACACACACATAGATCAATAGAAATCATGAAAAATGTATAAAAAATACTTTTCTTTCCTCTGATTATATCATTCATAGAGTGAATGTTCTTCTAACCTATTAGATACGGATCGTTAAAACTTTTGTCATAGGTATATGATTAAAAATTATAATCCAATAGCAAGCAAAAACTGTAGTAAAAAAGAATTAAAAAACGTTGCTACTTATGGATTTTATGGGCATGTATAGTTATATAGATTTTCACGCATTCAAGGGATGAGGAAAAAAAAACAATAACTAAATGATGAGGATTACACTAATCAAGAGACAATTCAATAGCTGTACTATTTTTGTACTGCATACAATAATTAATTTATAATCTTGTCGTATAATTGCATCAAAAATTATATCATATTAGATCTTCTTTTATGATTTCCTCCTCTATACATTAAGGGTTCTTCAACACAAAAGAGAGCTAGGAGATTTTTTTTTCTGAATAAGTTTTCCTTGAATACAGTCAAACCTTCGTAAGGCGGTTACTTATGAAAAAGTGACCGTTTAGTGTAGGTGACCTCTAAAATCAAGTTTCCTATTTATTTATATTTGTAATAATTTTTTATTTGAAGACAGTATGAAGTGACTGACTAAAGAAAGGTGACCGTTATACCAGGTTTGATTATATATATATTAGGATTGGGACGGTATGCTAAACCCACGTTTCGGTACAAGCTGTGGTGCACCCTTCACGGTATGTGGTTTGCTACGGTATAATAGTAAAATGTTTTTTTAATAGAATAAATGTATTTTTCCAAGTTTTATCGATATTTTATTTGTTAATCATTTCTTTCTTTAAAATTACCTTATTCCTGATTATGCTTAACTATTTTAAATACAAATGTTGATATAAATATACAGATAAATGGGTTATATAGCACAATTATTCATGAATTCATAATTTTTGTTTTGCAAAAGAGATGAGCTAGTATAAATTTTCTTGTAATAAACATGATCAAATAGCAATCACAATATCGCTAGCTGTGAAAAAAAAAATATTTCACTTGATGCAAGTGTGTCTGTAGTTGCAAGGTATTGAGAAGCTAACTTCGAAACATTCGGAAATCTATTCAAATTGTCCCTCCATCATACTACTGGATTTTTATCAACTGGGATGTATTTTATCATTTTGTAACTCATTATTACTTTTTTGTCTAAACAAATACATAAATTATTTCCTATATGAAAGGATGCTTATAGATTAAAATCTTGTCTTACCATATAAATTTATTAATTTAAGAAAAAAACTAAGCAAAATTTTATAATATCAAAATATTTAAGATGTGAATATATATATACATACTTAACCGAAGATAAAAACGTATTAAACTGTATGGGTTATACTGAACCGAACCCTGGTAGAATTTTGTACTGTAACAGCCTTAATATATATATATAAATAAAATATTTATAAGCACATAAAAAACATTTTTTTTCTTTGCTGATTTCCTCTGAATACGGTTGAACCTATATTAAGTGGTCAGATAAAGGAAACGGAAAAACGACTATTGTTTGTAGGTGAACTTTTAAACTAGGGTTCTTATTTTGTAAATAATTATAAATTTGAAAACTGGATATGGCTGCTTAAGGCCATGGCGTGCTTAAGACAGTGGCCATTACAAAAAAAAGGTCAAATGTTTTTTTTTCAAAAGATATGTCTGTTTACATTTGTGTGTTTTTCTACTAACTAATTGCATAAATATATTATTAATTAATAAATACGTTGGATGCCATGAAAATAGAACATAAAAAATTCAAAAAAAATCCTTAAAAGTTAACCCTATAACGTACAATTTTTGAATGTATGGTCATATTTTTCTGAATGCTTGTAATTCCTTCTTGTTCATTCCTTAAAAATATCTTTTTTGTTTGAAAAACAGTCAAAATCGAAGATTTTTTGGTTTTTTTTTAATATCAAAATTTTTAGTGATTGAAAAATTGACTGTCTGTTGCTGCGGACTTTAGCACAAACAAATAGTTTCCTCCGCTGAACACCTAGAATGGTAAGATTTGTATTTTTTCAAATAAAACGTGCTTTTAGAACTTTTTGAATGTCTAGTTATATGTTTTCAAAACTAGAAGGTCATACATAAGAAATTCTTATGTTAAATGATCCATTGATTATATATTTGCAATTACATCCATGAAGTTTTTGAGCCAAAAAATTGTAAGACTACTCTAATTGAGCACTCCCAATCTCATTTATAAATTATTATATGTATGGCTTTATAGGGCTAAATATATATATATAAAAAGAAAGATTCATTAATAATATTTGAAAAGCCATGTTATAACCAAATAAAGGCTCATAAATCAAATATAAACCCTAAAGTAAAACGAATATTTTTGAATATTTAAACCAATTGTAGAAATTTGAATGTAAGAACCATAAACGACCACGATATTTTTATAAAATATTGAGGTGTTAATGAAGCAAATAAATAAATAGGGAATTTCTAATTTTGTTCATGACGTTTTTTTTCTTGAAACAACACATTTTCTATATGTAATATTTATATTAACTAGCAAAAAAGTTTGTTTGTGAATTACCGATAATATTTTGTTTTAGAGGTTTAAAAAAAAACCATCCAAAACTAGTAACGCATGATGATCATTTTAAACCATTATATACGACTATCTATAAGAGAAGAAAAAAATATGATACAAAGAATATATAATATAGATACGAAGTAGTCTTTTGATTTTCTTTCATATCATTCTCTGAAGCTTGATTCTTATCGTTTAGACCACCCAAGTTAGGTATCTCGTGTTTGTTCCTCTTTATATACATCATGTGTATATACTATATCTACAAAACACTAAATGAATCACTTAATGATATATAAAAAACACAATTCTTTAATATAAAGTATATTTGCATCACTACTCAAAAAAATCGCCAGATGTTTAAAAAGGTTTTTTGACAGAATATCATGATTATCTATTTATGAAACTGGGAGTACATTGTACAATAAACATAGGCACTAGTGTTGAGACTCGCTTTGAGATCGATTTTTTTTGTCTGGTTCTTTCTTATGCGATATGGACGGATATTTAGGTCGAAAACACGATATCAGACTAAGGCTCGTAATACATACATTTTTAAATCGTGAAACAAAACTTAATAGTTTTCAAATAATAGAACAGTTTTTTGGTATTACTCTATAGATCAATTTTCTTCCCTACCTGTCTATAGAGCGTTTTCAATTTACGTCACAATCGAAAAAAATCGCCACCAAGTTAGAGGAAATGTACTAAAGTTAAGAAATGATAAACATCTAATTTGATGACTTTGTCTATTTATTAGACACCGCGTTAAACCCCTCTTTATAAGTTGTGGACGAATGAAACATTTTAAAGTGTACATGATCTCATTGTGCCAATTTCATAGTTGGCAAATACACAAGAGTTCATCAATAATTCATTTATAGAATTGATCGATGTCGAATTTTAAATGGAGTCAACCTACACCAATTTGTTTATTTGAGGGATTTAGATAGAACTTCAAGAAAATGAACGAATGAATTTGATTCATTATACATTTCGATTGTCTCAGACCGGTGTAGTATTTCCAGATCGAAGTACAACAGAAGTAATAGGAACCTCTACAGAGTGGGGAACCAAAATTTGCAGTAATACTTAATTACGATTTAATAACTAGATTCATTAGGCAACCAAATGACAGCTGAAACAAAAATAAACCAATTTTGTTGTTATCCAATTTAATTGTAAAATGTAGTAGCAACAAAAAAAAAGGCAAAAGGTTCATGATCTTCTACACACCGGTGTCAGTGCAAATAGACGTTGGCATCTCCATCAGAACTGCCTACAACTTCAAGAAGTCCATGAAGGAACGCCCCCTCCCATACAAACAAGAAGAATCAAAACTTCGGCAGCTAAAATATGGCTTATCTCTGACTTACCTACATGTGGTCCTCCTCCAGCCCTGACAGTAACCCCATGGGCTTTGCAGTTTGGTTCATCTTGGAGAAGAATGTCTGCCACCTTCTCACCCAAATTTGAATTCATTCCCTGTTCAATCTGATCGACTGCGTGTCAAGGCTGTTATTGTTTGTAAAGGAGAACATATTGGATAAAAATTAAAGATAAATATATCATTCAAAATATCACGAATTGGTTTATAGTTGTCTTTTCTTGATTAATGAGATCCGCATTTCTTGATAGCCTCGGCCACACGGTGATGTAAGCTTTAGCAGGCCTTAGAGACCTCGTACGGATACAGTTTTACAATTGTTCTGGGTTTGCACTTTCAATTAACATTCCTTGATAAATGAAGGAGGATCACAAAGAAGATATTACACGTTCCAAAAGGCATTGCACAAGGGCCAAAAAGTGATTTATGTCTTGGCTACAAAATGTCCTCACTTTTGGAGCTCCGTTCTGGGCCTGCAAACAGAGTTGACCTGAACCCATTCAATTTTGGTATCTGGCGGAGAGTTGAGCATGAGGCCTGTGACAAGTATCATTCATCTGTGGAGGCCCTGAAGAAGTCCATAACCCTTACAATGGCAAAGCCGGATCTGCACAAGGTCTCCCGGGCCTGCCCATGCTTTATGGTTCTACACCATCTAGTTCATTTGTTATAAGTCTTTAAAGATTTCCACAATTTATCTGGACGACCCTGTATATTTGACGTCATTTTAATGCTAATCTTGAAACACACATGTTACCATCAACCATTCACTTCTAAGATCGGTCTAACAGCTATTCAACCGAACTTTTGAAATAAACTATGTCAGTTTGTTCCACAAAATTATTATAATCTCGAACCTGGCTAGTATTTCCAGATAGAAATTCGAACTATATTACATAAGCATCTCTAAATTTTGTGGTCTACATAGAAAGAAGAAGGGGGAAAAAATCGTGAGATTTT
Organism: Lepeophtheirus salmonis; assembly: GCF_016086655.4. Taxonomy (NCBI): domain Eukaryota; kingdom Metazoa; phylum Arthropoda; class Copepoda; order Siphonostomatoida; family Caligidae; genus Lepeophtheirus; species Lepeophtheirus salmonis. Next base: position 22,323,166 of record NC_052138.2, on the reverse strand, counting down.
AACATTTCTTCAATACATGTTTTTGCAACTTGTTTATTATATTTTAATATTCGTCTCATTTATATATAATTATACCCTTCTTTTTTTACAAATCACGAATAAAATGATGGTGGTAGCTTTAAACCACGCAAACTCATAATTACAAAGATTTTGTTGAATCTTGTACATTTATGCAGACATCCATGTATATTTATAAATATTTTTTTAATATTCTTGACGGATTATACAATGAATGCTTTATTGTTTGCAATAGTCCCAAAATGTACCTTGGTATATTTATCAAGGATTCATAACAAAGAAAAAAAGAAAATTTGAAAAGGTTATGATTAATTGATAAATTATGTAAGGTTTAATGAGTATCTGGGAAAGGCTCGGATAATACTCGTATCCGTGGGCTTGTACCTGATTCATCAATATAAAATGCCTCTCTTGAACAATTTTCAAATATTCAGACAAAAATGTTTTATTATAATCTATTGACGGGTAATTTTTTGTAGACTACTTATGTACAACTGATAAATAATGGCTGAGAAATAAAAAATAGTTCATAGCTTTTTATGACGTCTTTATCAGTATGGATAAATCAGTAGGAAGTTATTTCGATTACTTAGCATATAATTATAAATTTTTGGTGAGGTCAAAATAACTTGTCACCATGGGTCGTCTGAACCAATTCAAAAGTAAGGAGGGAGCTGTTCAATAAAAATAACGTGATATATTTATTGCAGCATGATAGTCGTCCCTTTCACCCCTGCTCCAACCCCGATGCTCATCCCTTATCGGTTGCTTAGGTGTGTTAATACATTATTCAGTACTTCCGAGATGTTCTTTGTAATTAACCTATAAATTCTAATAATTATTACGAAGAATTTTTATTAATTTTATAATTTAAAACAGTTTAATATCATATATTTAGGATGTGAAGAAGATAAATCTAAGAAAATGTGCCAAAAATAGACGATAATACAAGGCAAAGATACTTACCAATCGGTATTGACATAAACAAAAAGTTTCCAATAATCTGTTTATTAAATGAACAAATATTTTTACTATATGATCCTTGTATTTATCAAACAAATTAAAATTTTAAAACTCTAAGTACTTTATTTTGTTTTATGATACCTTGTTTAGTCTGTTAATCATAGTTACTATTCAGCCGAAATGAGTTCAGGCAGACATGGGACCAAATCACAAGAAATAATCAAGTCAGAAACTACAAGTAACAATTTTTTTAAAGAAGTTTAATATTTTGATGATCATATTTTTATAAAACACTTTTTTTTTTAGAATCTCATGTCAAGTCTAGTACAAGTGTTAAAATTTCATGTATAAGTCACAATGCCTGGACCTCCATGTTTGAATTAAGGTTATATTATTACACATAACTCACAATTAAAATACCTGAATCCGAAATCAAAAACACATCCTGAATTTGTAGCATGGTATTTACATATATTATGTATGTAAGTATTTATTATTTGACTTTACATTCTCTAAGCAACATCTTTATGTCATGTTAAAAACCATTCAAACTTATATTTTTTTAAAGGATTTGAAATAATACACGAGTTGTGTAATAAACAAAAAAAAGGAAGAGAAAAACAAAATAACTCTTCATAAATTACATTTGTTTATATTGTTTGAATAATTTATTTATATCTTTCAAAACTGTATTTTGTATAGTCTGTTACGTGTACAATAATTCTACTCAATTTATTGATTCAATAAATAATTATTTTCCTTTTTTTTTTGTACAAACTCTATGTTCTTGTCGAAATATAAGCACATGAAAAATTATACCTCTAATCAAAACACATTTAAAACAAACAAAATTGACATGGCCTGTAAATATAATATTTCTCTTCTTTTTATAAAAAATTTAAAAGCCAAGTTATAATTTGTTAACTTAAAATACAAAGTAATTAACTATATACATAAAATAATTACTTTTTAATTATTACATCCAACATTGGTGTTAATGATGTAATCATTATTGTTGCAAGTAGGGAGGTAGCGGGCCAAACATTTTGACCAGGTCCCATCCTTACAATTGAGATACATTCAAATCGAACGAGATACCCGTCTTAAAGAATAATGAGATCATCATCGATCAATTATCCTCCATTTTTATAAAATCAATAAATACATTGACTAGGCCAAAATAATGGAAAATTATTTTCTTGTCTAACAAATATATTAAGGGATCAACCAAACTTAAAAAAAACTAAGATATTATGACGTCAATAAACTCAAATAGTATTTCGTGTGAGACCGAATCTATACTTGACGGCTATGGCAATTTAAACTGGTGTAACCCAGTGTTTCAGGCGGAGTTGGAAGGAATTTTTCAAGTATTGTGAGCTCTTGTTGAGATGGAAAAGCATGCAGGTTGTCCGGTGATTTTACATACTGATAGTGTGGCTGCCATAGATTGTCTTTAAAAAAAAAAAAAAAAAAAAAAAAAAAAAGAGGAACCTTTACTAGACAGCAAGAAATGATATTGGCTGAGATAGGTAGATTGAAAGGTTCTGCAAACATGTACTGGGTAAAGGGCCATAAAAAAAATAATGGCAATGAATATGTCGATGCACTAACAAAAATGAGAGGTAAAATGACTAAAAAATCTACATTGGTCACAGTAAAAACTGAAATACGAAAAAAATTTTATTATGTCTGATTGAACGAGTAGCGTGGTGATTCATGTTGTCGGCAAATAAAGAAATAAAGTACTTTTTTCCTTGTCTTTGTGAGGGATGGAATATATAAAAAGAGAAAAGAACATCAATTAAAAAGGTTTTAAGTTTTGGGACTGGTCATATGGATGGGCTTGGTGGAGGATGACTCATGCAGGTTGTGTGGAGAAGGACCAGAATCTCTTGTACATCTCATAACGAGATGGGATGCCGTAGAAAGCGTGAGGAGAAATATATGGGGTTTTAGTCGAGATCTGCAATGGAACCAGAAAAACATTTTGTTTTTTTATCGATAGAATTATTGCAACTGGTCGTTTTGGAAATGTTTTTATAGAAGTTAGAGATTTTGACAGTAATCTGAAACTGTCGTAAAATGATATTATGTTTGTTGATTTTTAATTTAAGGGAGGATCTTACTTTCATTGTGGTGTGCTTAAATTTAATTTATTTTTAGCTTATGTTTTGGTTTGGAAGTGGTGTATGTTCTTTTATATAAGTGTTCCTGTTGGGATTTTATTTAATTTCTAACAATGTGATGATTGCATTTTAATATGAAATTTACCTCAACTTCTGGGGTATATGCTTTATGTACAGGTTGTTGCATTAAATTGGAGTTTCCTTTACCTTGGGACGGCCTTGTGGTCACGTATGCTCCAGAGGTAAGAGTAGAATAAAATATATTTTTTCTAAAAATATTAAAAAACAAACTCAAAGTGTCTTGCATTTCAGCTTAGCTTAAATTTAACTCGAGTTGGTGCAACTTTGTCTTAGTTTGATTAATTATAATTCAATTGGTACACACAGGTTATGTTGTGATGGTCCTTATTTAGGAATGAAGACTGTAGTTCCGTTCAGTTCATTTTCAGTACGGTCTAATTCAGTCCTACATATAAGTTCTAAATCGTATAAAGTCATTGATGACGTGATTCGTCTTTATTTCTTCATTTTTAATCAGTTCTAGTACTCAAAATCGAAAGACCGGCCCAAGGACTGATAGGACCGCTCCTAAGACTGGACTGGTCCATACCGAATAAATATAGACAGACACTACATTAAGTTATTTATCATAAGGATAATTTTTAGGGCCAATAGCATGAACGAGACAGGATATGACGTCATCAAAACCTATGATAAGTCGCAATTACAACAAAGTCTGTTATAATCAAGATCAAATGCAATCAAAGTTAATAAAGATTAAAACCAAATCAATTATATTGACAATTACATTTTTGGGAGCTGTAGGCTTTTAACTACATGAGTATTTATGTAGTGAATGGTTCAACCATAGTATTTCAATTATTTCCCATAAAATTTATGGAATTTTCATAACAAAGTATCAATATTTAAACATTTAATCTCAATTTTCTCCTAAAAGATAACACAACCATTAACTTTATATTGATATATTGGTATTCATAAAATTGAACGTAGTTTACATATTAGAGCTTTCCTATGATATAAATTATTAATTTATTGCCTATATTCCCATACACAATAGTTAAATGTTATTATAACCAACTGAGATCTTTCAGAATTTAGAGTCACCGATGAAAATTTGAACATGTATGATTAGTACATGTGTCTAGATATCTATGACTGGATCAATCATTTTTCTTTAATCTTGTGAGATTTGGAGGAGTAATATTTACCAATTCAGGTCTACTTGTCAGACACCTTTATATAAATAACCATGATGTTACATTTCTTTTCTCTAAAAAAAAATAAACAATCAATACTTTTTGCCATTATCCTTGTCCAAGTTTTTTAAAAAGTTTTTTTAACACATGTATTTAAAATCTAAAATGCTGCGTTTCATCGCTGCTTAGAAAACTTGTCCAAGTTACATCTTATATAAAATTACAACGTGTAGACAAGTTTAAAACCTCAAAATATAATAACCAGGTAAGAGTATGTAATGAAAGTGAGAATACATTTCCAAAAAAATCGAAGTGTAGTATAATAGTCGGGTATAAAAAGCTATGCTTGATTTGCTGGGATTATAATATGTATATTCCCTATGTATAGGCACTGTACAAAACTGTTTTGGAAAATATAGAATATAAAAACACAGAAATTGTTGTAAAAATGAATATCGTGTTTTAAAAATAGGTTGGGCGTGTTTCGAAGGAATTCACATAATTTAAATTTAAAGAGATATAAAAAGGTATGCCTGAAAAAGTATTTTATATGTAATTTTAAAGCCTGAAATGGAAGGAAATAAAATTGTTATGATCGAGTCTTAAATTTGATATAATTTACTTTCAAATTAATTTTATTATGCTTAGAACACTCTGTGTATAATTAAAACATTCCAAAACAATGAACTGAGTCAGGGAAACGATTGCAATACTTTTTTTTTTTAACTCAATTATTCCGAGTTGGTTTAATTTGTCTAAGCTAAAATATTAATTCGTTTTTGGATGCATCTAAACGAAGCCAGCGTTTCGTTTCTCCTAAAACAGTATTTTTTTTAAATGTTTTTTATACTTGAAGATCAAATGAAGCCGTTCACTTAAAGTTAACTTGAACAATATGCTAATACAAGTTGTAACTTGTATAAACAAATTGTACCAATTAAGAGGAGGATTTAATTTTCACAATTCGAATATGCTTCTTTTCCCTTTTCTACAAAGTAAAAATAAAATTCTATTAGATATATAAACATTTTTAACAGGCTTAAATTATGTAAATTATTCCGCGTTTGAACGCCAATCCTAATAAAATAATTAAGCATTCTTTTTTAATACGTTTCCGTGTAAATTTACCAAGTTAAACACAGCATACCTACATACATATTATGTCTGCTATTGTTTGAATCTGTATATTGAGTACACCAATCATAAGTTTTGAACTAATTGTATTTGAATGTAACTGTTTTAATGATACAACTGTCCCTGTAGACAGGGATAAACATTCTCTATGGGATTAAGTATCGGAAATTCATTGAGCAACCCATGATATTAATGTATTATTTCTTGATCTTCTATTTCGTTGCCATGGTCGTATGTTTTGAGTCATTGTTGTGTTGGAAGACCTATTACTGACCTATAATCAGTACACTACCCTTAGATAAATAGGTAGTCGCCCAAGATTTTCCTTTTGATGTGGTGAAGTCGTCCTTTCAACTTAGCAATCCCCCTCCCCATGTTTGAATATAAGGATATTATTTTTGGGGTTAAACTCTGCATTTTTCTCCCAAAAAACTTTTTTTTATATAATGTATGTCACTGTTAAAATTAAACTACTGTCAAAATTATATAGTGTTCTTTTCTTTGTCAGTAGACAAACTCCCAATATCGCAAAGGGATAAGATACTTTTTTCTCCACTGTAAATTATAGCAATAACAATAAAAACTGACTGCATTATTTAAAAAATAAATATAATTATTTCAATTAGCTTTTATACAATTTCATCAACAAAATCATTGATTTTTGTGGGATGTAAGCTATAGTGATGTAGTACTTAAGTCTAGACTGGTTCATAACCTTGAGGACTTGGCCACATAAACATATGGATACGGTTATACTTGTTAGTCCTTTTTGGACGACACAGATAAATATGAACTTGGGGATATGAACTCCCATTAGCAATCATTTGGCTATTGAGTTATAAGTTGTTTATGAATAGCTTTCGTTTTAAAACAGAAATGTTTTGAGAAATCCAGCAAATGATGTTTATTCAATTTATTTTTTATCTACTCAGAGTTGTAATACACAAGTCTGGACGCAAACTTGGAGTCGAAACTAAGTCGATAAGGACTTGAGTTAAACTCAGGCATGATGACTTTGACTTGGAAAAGAAAGACAAAAATATAGCTATGGTTGCAACCGCTCTGTCTTGTTACTGTCCCGGCCTGCTCAAAAACATTTTGTAAGAAATGCAATGAATATTTCATATAGATAAATTTCCTTTTAATACACCGAATGAAATAAATAATTGTTTTTAATTAACTTGAAAGTAAAACAAATTGAATTAAGTATGCAAAAAAGATTCCTACTCGAGTTAGTTAGTTTTACAATATCCCTAGGTACATATATACTTTTGTACATAGAGTGAATTTAAATTTCTATTGTATTTGATATACTCCATATGGAGTCCAGATGTTTTCTGCCGAAAGATTCCCCCTATGCTCAAAAGCATTCGAGTATGTATAATTGGCTTATATAGCTCTTAATACTGCACTATCACAATGAAGATTAACAAAAAAATATATATATTCATTGTTATGCTGGTGAAATATCCATACGTATGTAGGTACAAAAAATGCTAATATATAAAAACGCATATGTGTCCCGTCAACAAAAAATAAAGGTGGTATGATTTTTCTCAAAGAGTTAGTCTGGATTACATTTGTACTCTCAATCTAATTATTTTACATTTATATTAATAAATGTTATTGATAAATCCTTTGAAGGCACCTCAAAATGGCACATAAAAGTTCAAAAACTCCCTGAACCGACATGTAAAAAAGAATATAATAAATTGTATTTGAAAGGTCATATCTGAGACAAACAAAGTTACATGCATTGAATAAAGGCTTTTTACTTTACTTACTATTCGTATGTATTTTAATTCCTCCCAGAAATTAGAATATAAAGTCCGTAATTGCTTAAAAATGTCAATTAAATATCGTTGTGCTTATATTTATGATATAATAATAGATTAAGTAATTTCTCTTTTTCTTGATTTTTACTTAAAGATAGTTTTGTGGAGACGTCTATCTTAAGTCCCTTGAATGTTCTTTACTTTTTATACACGCCCCTTGCCTGACGCGTCAAAATGACCGGCACTTTGATATATAGAATAAAACACCGTGTTCATTATATATTTTTTTATCTACAGTTAATCTCTTGTAAAAAGAAAAATTGACCTAACTTTTGTGTGTTTATGAGAATCAGTGTGTCAAAGTTAATTATGTAGATTGTAGATACATATTTCTGATTTGGTTCTCTACACTTTATATTATTATGATTAATCTTTTGGAGGCACTGTAAATTGAACTTAAAGTAGCAAAACTTCACCGTCACAAGGAAAGAATAATACATCTGATGGATTATATTTACCATATCGGTGTTAAATTACGTCTCACTAATTAAATTACCATACTAAACTATATTTTCTATTCTAGGTTTTCTTAACTTATCCTAGAAATTTAAATTCAAACTTTAAAATTGTAGGAAATATGTCTATGAAATATTTAACTGTATGTTTATATGATGTAAAACTATACCATGTGAGTCCCTTCAAAAAAATAAAATTACCATCAGCTACGGGTTTATATTAGAATATGTGTTCAGAATTATCTTTTTTACAGATAAAATAATGCCCTAAAATTGACAAATATCTTATTCAATCAGTTTGCCCCTGTTCTGAACAACATGGCGGAGACACTGACTCACAGCTAGTACGCCAAACATTTTTTGCAGTCAAGAGAGAGGTAAAGTGTTGTTGCCCTAAACTGTCTGTGTAATATTTTTGCACATAATTGTTTTCCTTGAATAATTTTTATAACAAATTATTCATTCAATGTTTTTGACTCAGGTAACAAAATCTCTACACAAAACACTTGAATTTGTGATGTTAAAGAAATGACAAATCCTAATTCTGGACCACCACATATTGGAAAGTTATCTATCGTAGTTTTTGTTCAAAATTGTTTTCATGTTAACCTTCTACATATGCATATGATATCCACTTGTTGAATATTTCAGATAATTCAAAGGGGGGAAATATGTTCGAATAATTTTTATGTTAGGTATGTCATTTCAAAATTACGCTAACTAACCAATCGAATGAACTAGTTTTTAAGGAGGAAAAAATCCTTTGAAATAATGCTCATGCAGTGCAAAAAAAAAATATATATATTTTGTTAATATTTATATATGTAGGTATATGAATAAGTTATCGCAAAATAACGTTTTCGTTTTTTATAATATGTGAAAAATATATGTTTTTTAAAATGTAAAATATCGAATTCCAAAATGATGATTATTGGATTTTTAAACTCACACAAGTAGGTATACACATGATCAAATACTTTTTCCAACTTAATAGAGTTCTTTTTTTTAATAAAAAAAAATCCTATTATAATCCTCGATTCAATTTGTAATATTTGCTTTTCAAAAAGTATGTTAAGTTATTTTATTATGAATGTACTAAATTATGCATTAGCAAAATTAATAATAATATTGAATTGTTCAAATAAGGGCTAAAAACAAACCAAAAAAAATAATGGGTACATTTATATTAAAAACGTAATAAACACTACTTTTAACTATAAATGTCATAATTATTATGAAAATATAGTTAAAAAAATGCACTTGAACATTTGTATACAAAAACTAAAATGTTTGCACAATATTGTCAAACAAATACTTTTCTCAGTGTTTTCACTGACGTCATACATTTAATAATAATTGAAGGCGACGTTATATTTAGAGTATTTTGACGTCATAAATGAACAAGCTTCCCATAAACCTTGATGAAACTTCATCAAATGTCTTTCAGAATAAAAAAAAAGGCTTAACAGCTGCAATGAATACTATTAGAAGCCAATTATTATCATTGATGTATGAATTAAATCAAATTAATTGTTACTGCAGATCCCTATTAAATGGTTAGATTTGTACAATGAATTTATTTTGAGATCGATTAAGGACTAGAAAAGTAAAATAATTAAAGCAAATATGTAATTTTTGCCGTTGTATTTGTACAATATGGAAATAAGATTGTTTTACGATGAAATATCATATTTTTAATACATATTAGGATCTGGTATATAATACAACCAGCCATTAGAGATATAAATTTTTGATCTCTATGATAGTGTAAGTCTTTTTATTTGTTAGTCTCATTTTGACATCCAACAGTTTCCTAAATTTTAATTAAATGTAACTTTAAAAAAACAACCGTTTTTAGACCCTCTTAAATGAGACAATATGTACGTAGAAATAAAATAAACCGAAAAGGAACGTTGACACCATACGAAAACTTCATTAAATAAGTGACCCCGCGACCCCCACGAATGTTAATTCTGCGAAAATCAGCGATTTTCGAAAAACCTAATTGGTAAAAGCAATTAGGTTTTTCATATGTATTTTATTGTTGTTTATTCATATAAAAACTTTGTTGTTTAGGCGCCCAAAATGATCAATAGTAACAATGCTGCCGTCATATGAAAACGCCTTTTATAAAAAAAGTTAATTTTTGAAAATGTAATTCGTGCCTCACGTTTGTTGTATCTCACAACCTTTCCTTGAAAAAGAAAAAAGACCCAAAAATAGCCAGTGAATTCTTCTAAATATGGAATTAATATTAATTAATTGTTAGGAATTACTCACAATTTAACAAAATATAATTCGAATTTTCCGAACCAACGTTAAAAAGACAAATTAGCGTAAAGTAAGCATACAATGGATAGCTTATAACGAGATACAATTTTAATTTTCAACAAATGCATTAATTTCAATGCATGATCAAGCTACAATTTACTAAATTATGAATCGATATTATTTGCATGTAATGACCTGGTGCGTTGTTAAAATCTGGACACTTAAATAAGAGAGTAATAAAAAAAATATATGAGAAGAATGGATAATTTTTCCCATTACCTGGTAAACTATGTGTTTTGAGACTCCTCTCCAAAAAAATTAACACAATTAATCGGAAAAAGGCCTCACAAAGAGACAAAATAATAGAGACTGCTACTCTACTTCGCACGGAATACACATTAACGGAGATCCGAAACATAGCTTAGGGAAACAGGGAGACTAATTAAAACGCTAAAAGGACCATTAATGACGTGATTGACGTTGAGCATCAAAAGAGGGTGTACAAGCACACACAACAAAGGTTACACATTCCTTTTTGAGATTCCAGCTGAAGACAGTGTGGCCACCATACTCCCAGATGCCAAACAACTCTACTTTTCCTTATGGCTGTAGGTCGAAGCCAGGACTTACAAGATAAGGGCACCTAATCCTTAAACATCAAGGCTTCCGTTGATTGGTGTTGGAATTTCATTAGGGCCAATTAAATTATTATCACTTGTCGGAGCTTCCAATAGCGCATCAAGGCGTTATCAAAGTTGATAAAGCCTGCATTGAAGATTAGAAATAGCAAAACAGGTGCCATTAACAGCACAAAGTTTCCTAGTTTCCAAAATTAAACTTGATAAAATTTTAGAATGAAAATATTTTCAATTATACACCCGGTATGTCATCATTGTTGTACTGAGTTAAATCGTTCATTTTATGGGTTTATATGTAATGAAATATAAAACATTATTTGTTAACCCTCCGTTAATACTATACCAATATTAATGCATTATTTCCATAGGGGTGTTTAGCTATTCCAATATTAAAATGGATAAATGAATATATGTATTCTCTACTTGGTCTAAGTAGTTGTTGACTATAATATTACTATGAGTATAAGGATCAGTGAACAAATTGAATACTTTTGATACCTATGAATTTATAGTCTTGAACAGTAGATGGAGAAAATAATATTAAATTTTGTGGACTGTAGAGCATAAATTATTATCAAAGAGGACATCTTAAAATCGCATAGTATAAACATATTCCACTCCGTTTCAATCGCTTTTGTTTCTTCCTATTCATTGTTGAAGTAGATAAATAATCAGAAAAAGTGTAAAATATCCCTTGAAACTTCTATAATTAATTACATAATTTGTTAGTAACTCAGAAACAAATGAAGTAGCATCCTAAAATAACTGGATACAAGAACTTTGTGATAAATTGAAAGTATATGTAATAGTTGGAGAAGAAATAAGATGTAAAAAAGATTTTACAATGTTATTTTAGTCTTTTGGCTGTTTATCTACTCCCGAGAATAAACAAACGGTTAATTACTTCTCTTTTTATTGGTAAATCCTTGTCAAGCGTCACGTATTGCAATTAAATGTCGAAAAAAATCTTGGTGTAGATCACAGATACTACTAAAATCGGCACTTATTATAAAACAAACCTTCGCCTTCAATATTTCTCCCTAAAAAGTAATATTAGTCTAATTATGAATCTCAACTTGTTTATAGTTTATTAAGGACTTTTAACGATTTGAGTTACTATGACCTTTTCTCAAACTTCTCAAAATTTAATTTAAGCTATTTATCCTTATTTGTTCAACTTTAAGGTCGAATTTGTGTTTATAACTTTTTTGTGTTTTTCACTTTGGGATCTCAAAATTTGATGGCTTCTTACTGTCAACATGTATAACTTCTCTGCAAAGTTTTACGAAATCACTCTCTAACGTTTTCTGTAATCTTGCTTATAAACAGAAAAACAAACTAACCGAGGCGACAACATAACTTACGTTCAACTTCGTTGAAGGAAGTAACTAGTCATTAGATATATCTATTTGTGATAAAAAGAAGGATTTACGTAAATTTATTTAAAAATATATTTAGGAGTATTTAGAATAGATTGTTTTTTGATTTTTAAAATGGGTCCTATTTTGACATCCAGTAGCTTAATATTTGTCTTTATCTGAATAAAAAAAGTTATTATTTTTATTGTACAGTTTGACTGTTTAGGCCTCCAAATTAGCCGATATCAACAAATTTAACATTACATGAAAACGCTCTATAGTGAAATAAGCAAATTTAATTGTATGCTTAGGATTTAATACAGGATAGAAATATATAGACAGATGACGTACATTATTTTGATGTACTCTTTGGAAGACCTCCTTCATTTTGTTCCATTACCTACCTATTTAGATGATACATAAAGAAGCGTATTCCATTATATTAATACAAATACATACAACAGCGATAGTATGTGTGAAAAAAACTCCTATGGAGTTCAACTCCACTTTGACTATGTAGTATGTACAGACGAATATTTCACAATAGCAACACAATACCCAACGACTGTCAAAGAAAATGTGTATAAATATATATAATATAAATAAGTATCTTGATGAATATCGTTTTAGAAAAAGCTTTATGCTTGTCAAATTAAATCAAGCGCACCAAAAGATATGACTTTTCCAAAGAACACACTACTATTTAATTTAACACGCATTCTCAAATTATGAAAAGGGCCTTTTGTGTTCGTCCTACGATTTTTATATGTGTATGTATATTGTATCGTAGTTATTTTAATAAAAAATGTATGTATTATAAAAGTCCTTCAGTTAAGGCATTTAACATGAACTTATAAGTGTACACAACAGTTCTCCTTCAACGAAATAACATTACAATAGATACATATGAAAACCAACCGCCATACGAGCGTTTGTTCGGTATACCGGTACTACAGTGGTGCAGGGTTGCTGTTGCAATTAAAAAGGAATATAAATAATTGGAATCAGTACTTACAGCACGCTTATGTCATAAAAATATTGGACACCGATGACGAAAAAAGAAGAAATGAACACAACACGTCATTTGAAGTAATGTAATCGAATAATACGATGTCGATGGGAGAAGACCCCTACACAAAATCACAAAGTAATTGTGGGATGAAAATGCTTTGGATTAGTTAAATTTTGACTTTCGTCTTCTCCGTACCCCTACACACGTGATTAGAAAATATGGGACATTATTAAAGCTAGGGTCTACTCTAAATGTACCTAAAATTTAGTTTTCTCAATGAACTAATAGTTTAGAAATGTACGGTTGATCATATTTAATCCAAAATTGTGAATGATCGAACAAAGGGTTCTCAATGCCTTTTACTATATCTTAAACCGAAGCATCTAAGCCAGACCCAGTTTTCCTTCTTCCAATTTGATTGAAAACATTTTGTCTCGTTCATCCAACTGATTATACCCATAATTGAGAATTGAGCTATTTTGTTAAATATTTATTGACAAAAAAAACAAAAAAACATAAAACTAATACCCAATTTTGTACCAAAATACGTACAAAAAATTAGCAGGGGCGTACGTAGGATTAAAAATTATGTTTATATATATTTGTTTATGGGGAGGGGGCTCCCATTTTTGTAATTTCTTTTAAAAATCTATATCAATTCACAAAAAACTAAATTTCAAATATTAAACTTTTGAAAAATGATTTAAAAAATTCACAACTACTCACAAAAAGTTATATTTTTTGGAAAAATAATTCAAATATTAAATTTTTGGAAAAGAATAAAAAAAATTAACAGAAAAAAAAAAGTGAAATTTTAAATTTTTGGTAATAAAATGTGAAATATTAAGTTTTTGAAAAAAAATTCAAAAAATTATAGTTGTTCACACAAAATTAAATATTTTGGGGAAAAAATTTCAAATATTATTTTATTGTATTTTTCAACATTTTTTATTTGGTTTATATATTAAATAGAATATATATACATAAATAAACCGGAGCAATTGCGTAAAAAGTATATAAATCAACATTATAGTTTATAATTAATGCTCCAGGGTAGAATTTCAATTAATATTTTAAATATTAATCTTTAAAAAACAACAGGAAACATACAAATTAACAATCATGATAAATATTTCTTAAAATTTCTTAACACCCTTTTCAAAATACTTCTATGTTTCTGTTGATGGAAGGTACCGAACTTCTTTTCCTGCAAAATTCCATGACTCACATCCCTTTTTAAGAATTTTCATCTTGAGAGAGACATCGCGGGCTGATGCTGCCAAGATCATACCTCTCAACTCATCCTCCTGAATAGACTGATAGTAAGTAGTCGGCTAGTGAGGGGGGCTTCACAATTAAGAATTGCAAAGTCATAAGTTCCACCCTTCTTCTTTGAAATTCCCAAATGAACAACACCTTTAACAAATTTTTCTTCCCCATACGTCAGCCCTTTTAGATTTATGGATACAAAATATTTAAGGATATAGATGGTAGAGTATTCTACAAACGCATGAAAATTCTTATAATATAGTTTTCCACAGTCTTTGCAGGGCCTAGTATATTTAATACAATCTGTGGATACTTGTAGCTGCACAGTAAACTTTTTATCATCATTTATTCCCCTCGGAGAAGACACTATTTTTCTTTTCCAACCCATAGGGAGGCTCAAACGCTTACTATGCAACTCTTAAAGTCCATTCGCAGCTGCATCAAAGTTTAGAGGGACCATCTTAACGCGCCACGGGCATGGCATTGAATAATATTTTGAAGAATTAACAAGTGGAAATCTTGTTCTACCATTGTTGAACAATTTTTCGAATTTAAATTGTTAACTGTTAAAATATCTCGTGTTTTTCTAAAATTGAGAGGTCCTTTAAATTTCCAAAAAATTACTCTTCATTTATATTTTGTCAAATTATATTAATGGTTGAGTCATTTCTAAATGCAGGAGTGATCATCCAAATTATTACCTTAGCTGAGCCCCAAGCTTGAGAGATTAAAGATGTAATTTTGTTGGTCTGATTAGTCCCCTTCGTAAGCCAAATATACAGTTCTCGGTTCATTATATTTCTTCTCCATTCTACTGCTGGATTTCTTGAAATATCCACAAAAGTTATGGATTAAATTTTCGGGACAATACGAGATGTTTGGGCTACTCCAACACCTACAAGGGATTTAGGTTTTTGCATGGCTTCGATATAATTCTGATAAAACAAACCATTAAGACATTTGTCTTCTTCTAAAATAGGTTTTTCTGCTAGTTATGGACTTGCTGTAGCCTTATATAAAATTAAATGTATTATTAAATTGCTATAAAACTAGCTCCTTTTTGAAGGTTGAATATTTTCCAAAAATAAATTTTTGTTGACGAAGTTCTGAATTTCCTTCTAGTTATTTCCACCATCCTTCTAACTTTACAACTTCCGACTTGAAGATCCTCTTTAGGCTTCCAGGAGCGTAAAGGTAAAATAGAGCTCTTATTTTTATTCACAGCCAATCCTATTTTCTCTTGAAACTTACAGAAATAGTTCAATAAGACTTTTATTCTGGCAATTAGGCGAGACTCAGAATTCGCCTCTAGAAGTTAAAGTTACATCACCTGCATACAAATCAATAATATGCTGAGATCCCTCAAAGCTAATCCCAACACCTCTGTACCTCTTTGTAACAATTAAAATGAGTTCTTCGATTGCAGCTATGAAAAGAAGTGGAACCGAATGCCATCCCTCACGACAGCTCTTTTCTAAGATGATGGGCTGGCTTTCTAGTCCATCCAATGAGATCACGTACGGGGTTAAAAAACGTTTCGGAACAAACTTTTTTACAGATCTAAGAATTTGCCTATGTGAAATAGATTCGAAAGCATTAGAGAAGTTTATTGCTATTATTGCTCCAAATTTCTTCTATAAAGATAGATTTAATATCTTTGAAGAAGATATAAGGCAGATCCTTGTAACTCAACTTTTTCTTTTATTTCGGCCTCACCAATTTCTGCAGTTCAAAAAAAAAAATCAGAGAATCTGCAAAATACGTGCGTGCAAAAATTGATCAATTATTTAGAACATTATCCACTTGACTGTCGTATGACATTGTTTCTTTCTGATATTCCAAAAGAAACCGTGAAGTCGTTAAAAGAATTATTTTTAAGAACCTTTATGCTGCTTGGTTGTATGAAAAAGTGTCATTAAAACCTCCTAGCAAATCTTTTTTTATTCTTTTTCAATATTTCACGTCTTCTATCAACCATTTTGGTATCCTTAATTGCAAAGTCTTATAAGGTACGTGTAATTCCAAACAAATCAATTTATGATAAGAGGAAGGTTCAGGTTTATAAAATGCTTTTTTATCATACGAGTCAAGGTAGGAGAAATCAAAGCCAAGTTAAGTCTGGAAGACTGATTCCCCTTCTTCCAAGAAATACTTTCTTCCGGACTGTATTTTTTTAAAGTCAAAATTTCTTGAAAAAAGGAAGTAGACCTTTCATTCGACACATAGACATTTATTAGATTTTTTAATCTAGTAAATTAAATGTCTATAAACCCTCCAGATTACCGCCTCAGACGCCCCTGATTGGTATCGTGACAACACAACACCCTACCTATGAAGCAATAATATAATATTTACTCACTCCCAAAGTATGTTCTTTGCATTTATGTTCTATTTAACCATAAAAGAACTCATAATGTTTTATGAGTTTGGACATAAAGCACAGTTCTCTTTTCGATATCGGGTTTTTTATGGTATCCACATACATATTATATATGTATATTGTATGAACAGTTTACATGCAAATGAGTTTGTCATTTGATGGTTAATTCAAGGGGACTTCAATATATATTCTACATACATAATCTATACTTCAATACATACAAACAAAATATTTTTTGCTTTAGAATGGCTCTTCAAATGTACGAAAGTAGAAAAAAACATTTTACCTCTATTTCTATAAGTAAAAATATGCAAAATATGAAATCGACTAATCTATAAAATAGAATAACATATAAATTCTAGACGTATGGAATAATCACGAATGCAACTTAGCTTTTTTTCCCCTCTCTAGAAGGAAAGGACTAAGAGATGACATTGACTCTTTTTTTCAACCAATCACTCTTTTTATATTTTAATTGATTTGTATATGTTTGTTTTTGGTGTTATTGCACATGGAATCCCAAACGTTCGAACCAATCAGTTTGAAATTTAGCAAGTATATGTATCAAATAACTAAGTATGTTCTTATAATCTTTTATTGGATCTCTGAGGTCATTAAGAGGCTGTTCTAAACCGAAATAATAACTTCCTTTCCTTCTTTTTTTCTATGTTTCTCTTTGTCTCTCTTTCAACATCCCTCTCTCTATCTCTTTTCTTCTTTGTTTTTATTCAACTCTATTCAGCCTTGCAACGCTGGTACCCTTTGCTAATATTATATATAAAAGTTATCTCTAAAATTCCATGTTATTAACATTTTAGAAAAAATAAAACTTTATTTTTTAAATATGTGGTGAGTTTAGACAAACAAAATCTTGAGCAAAAAACCAGCCAAGGAGAAATGCCAAATATTTAATGTACATAGTCTATTCAAGGATTTGCATTTAAATTTCTTAAACAGGTTGAGATACAAAAAAATAGCCACTAATTCTTAGAGCCTCCATTTGACCTGTTAGATTTCATTTGAAAGATCATTTTGGGGTACAAATTAAGTCATTTCTAATTATTTCATTATGAAAACGAATATTTGGTACTCTAAGTGCAAGTTGCGGTTCATAAAAATGATTGTTCATAATAATTTATTGATAAAAAGGTACGACGATGAATGAGTAAAAGATTATAAATAAAACATTTTAATTTGACTTTTTGGTCACAGATCAAATATTTGTTTATCTTAACTATTGTCTTTTAGGAAGGTCATCAGTGGCATCTTTTATTCTTCCGTAAACAATGTGAAAATAAACGACGTAATATATCTCAAAGTCTTTATTTTATTATATATCTATTTTTTAGCACTAAACGGTGGTATAGCACCTTTTATCGCGGACTTCTGGTATCAAAAATGATACCAGCTATTTTAAACAATACAAAGAGCAAATTTTCCGATAAATTAGCTCGAAATTAAAAAAAAAAATTATGAATATTTTAAATGTATTTTTAACAAATGACAGTAAATACACGCTAGGAGGGGTGGAGGGGTAGTACAAAACCTCCCTTTGCAGAATGTTCTATCCAAAATGGGCACAACAATTTTTTAAAACAATGCTAGCTAAAAATAGAACAACGTTTAAACTTTTTGTATGAATAAAGTTACAATACAAGCATTAAATTACTGCAAAACATCAAATAATCTGAGTACAAGTTTAGCCTTTAAAAACAGTGGGTTCGCCGTCCACCAAACCTACATAACCTCTTTAGAATGATCAAAAAGTACTATTGCTCCAAATATTTATTCGGACATAGTGTTCCCAACTTAATAAAAAAAATTTTTATCTGAAGGATAGACTTTCAAATCAAATACTATTGTAACACATAGCGAAAATGGTATTAAAAATGATACCATCGTCGTTAGAGTGTTAATACGTACTAAACTTGTAATAATACATATGTATTGATCAATATCAGTTGAGTTTCTTGTGTTATGACCTCGCTAAATCATTTTTTACAAATATTATTCTTAGATCAAATCAAAATATTTAAAGTAACCATATAGATTTAGTTACTATAGAACATAAATATATACTATCAGGTTCAATCTTTACATTCCAAAGTGTAACCAATAATTTTTATACTTGTCTCTTCTTAGAAATGGGACTTTGTTTTGCTATAAAAGTTAACCAAAATTCTAATAAAAATCAGAGACAATAATTGTTGATTTACACCACTTTAAATTTCCATTTTATTTAATAGTTCATAAAATGAAATTGCCATATGTTTGAGAGAGTGACCATAGCATGCAAATAAGGAGACAATGGGAGGGGGGCATTTTGAAATATCACCTTTTAACATGTAAAAAATATATTTTTTATTATAAAATAGCTCCATAACAAAGAAATTATAGAATATCTCATGTTGGGAAAAAATATAGAATGTATTAGAGTTTTTCTTTGGGGATTTCGTTTTTTCTCGGAAAGTCCCAAGTTTAATTTTTTCACAATAGAAATTGATTCATATGATAATTATAACTCTATATGCATTTATACCGAGTTGAAGGTTACCCCGCGGGCCAGTGTTGTGTATTTTACAAGTATACAACTCCAGATCAACCAAAAGTTAGTTCTTTTATTACTAACTGTTACAGTTCATTATTGCAGGTCGGATTGGGTTAAGGAATTCAAAAAACGAGACCTGGGTATCTAAAAACCAACATACACACTACTATTGATAATGATAAAATGAAGATTTGTAATTATTACGTAACACTAGTTTAAAATGTATTCATTCTTAAAAAATGTAGAAATAATTGCTTAAAATTCGTTATGTTTATTATTTACTCAAGGAATCTGGATAATTCACAGGAAACGAGAAACATTAGTCCGTGTTGATTCTATATACATACAGCTCTTTTATTATAAAAATATTCAACTCGTTTGAATATGGTTAAAATTCCTTTTAAAATAATCATTGAAAATAAAGTTTCATATAAAAAGGCGACTTGAAAACCTGTTGATATTCCTAACATAGTACAATAAACAACACACTATAACAGAATAGTCATTTAATCGATATCATGAAATTGGTTTATTTATTTTTTTGAATATGTATGTAACTGTTATAATTTATCTATTTATGTGACAAGTAGCAGTATTTCAAATCGTTTTCAACTTATTTCTATGGGATACCGGATACATTTGTAAAGACTTTTGTTTTTGGCTCAATTAGTTGGAGCTGCTTTGACCCAGACTTGAATTTTTTATCACAACATAGATATTTTATATGTTCACAATTGCCAGAATCTATTTAAATATTTTATCTATAGTTTGGCCCCAAATTACATTCGAATGTAATTCTTGTATCCAAATGACGGTTGCAAATGTTTTTGACAAGAAGGGTTTAATTTAGAAAGTAAGAAGATCATACCAAGTAATATTTTAAAAGATTAAATAATTAGACTTTTCATGACATATTATAATACATTAAAAATTATATTATAAATCACTGATAAGGAATAAATATTGGATAAACTCGCTCTCAAAAAACCTTTTCAAGGTACTACGTTGGCTAGTAAACATGCTTAATATCATAAAATTAAATAAACAATATTTTAAAAATTGCAAAAAGGGTTGTGGCTCCTCCCTCCCCCCCCCCTCCATATATTAAGCATTACAATATTTCAAATTTCTTCTCACTGAGTAAATTAATATCTAGAATAATCTTGAGTATAGAAAAAATAATCTATGTATAAAATGAGTAACAAAAAACAATTAAAAACCAAGTTGTTGTAAAATAACATTTTTTCCAAAAAAACTTACTTTTTTAGCTTTTATTCAAAATCTTGAACAAAAATAACAAAAAGTAATCATTTTTTACAATAATCTTTATTATATATTATATTGTGGTAGTTGCTTTTTTCGAGAATAAATGCATGTGTTGCAGCTGTCCTAGTCTACTCTACTTCAATGTAACTAATTATTCTCAATACTTAGCTAGTATAATTTACATAATTTTAGATTCATCTATGTCAGTACATACATATTTAGGGGTTTTATCTTTTTGTAAAAAATAATCCTCTTGATACATAATCCTGGTGGTCTGGTCCTTACACTTCATTTCCTCTATTTAAATCACAATGTTATAATTGAACAATAGCTCAAATTGACACCTTTTTCTTTCTCATGACAAAAATACCGCAAGGGTCTTGTTATCTATTTAAATAAGTATTGTATAAGGAAAACATCAAAGGAATGAAATAAATTATAAAAAGTCAAAAAAATAAATTATTGTTAACTGAAATATATGTAAGTTATCTAATCGATGGCTTATATGTAGCCCGTAGACACAAAATCATGCTAGTCTTATTTTTCTCAATATTTAGTCGGGATTACAGTTGTATCTTGCATCTAATTACCGTCCATGTTTATCCACTAATTATTCTAATTACGTATTTGAAGGCACCACAAATTCACTTGAAGTAGCAAAAATTGATTGTCGCAGTAAAAAAATTGGAAATTGGCTGATTTTATTTGAAAGACACTATCAGGGCTAAATTTAGTCCCATTAATACTTTAAAGATTTGAAATTGTAGTTGACATTTTTTGTGTATCTCAACTCATTCCATAAATTTAAGTATAAAAGCCATAACTAATCTGAAATGTTGAACAAAAAAATCCTTATGACACATAAGTTTCTATATCAAAAACATTATTAATTTATTATTAAAAACATATTTATGATATACAAAAAAATGTTTTCAAAAATAATTTAATTAGTTAATGGACTAAAACAGTCCATTAATGTAACTCTTTTAAATATCTACACAGATGCAACATAGACACCAATATATTTACATTCGATAAAAAAATTGTGATTGTAGAGTTTTTATTTAATTCAATCATAAATAAATCAAAATATTTATAATAAAAACATAAATATTTTTTTAAATTAGAGTTAATTTTTCGCTATTAAAAAAAACATGATAAAAACTTGAAAAAACTTTTTTTTAGAAGAGAGAAGGTAAATATTATTCATTTTAGATCAAGTAAATACAGAATCAATATCAAGTTAATGAATTAATAATTAAATCATTAATGTCATTCATGATCATATGAATACATCCAATCCGTGTTATGACCTTGGTAAATCATTTTTACTATCGATATTAGTAGAAGCCTGCAAAATTTCATTAATTTTTACATACCAGCATTTCATATTTTATACAATTCTTAATATATAACAAAACGTATATTAATAAATTATAATATACAGTGTGCACTTTACTTTTTTCCCTCTTTATAATGTATATTTAAATTAGTGATATACATCAGGGAGTACTATAATCAATGCATCCTGTATACACGCTCGATGCTACATCAAAAACGTGTACAAGACTTCCTAAATATGACTATATAGTTATTTCTTTGATCAAAAATATATATATGATATACAGCAGGGAGCACTTTATACTGTGTATTCTTTATACATACTCCATACTACATGATGCAAGACGTCTGTAAGATTTTATTAATAGGACTAAGTTGTTATTTCTTAGATCAAAAATGCCTTTATTTCAAACATACATACATTCATACGTAGAGATATTTATAATTTACTATAACCATATATATATTGTTCAAAAGTAAAACCTTTTATAATCCTGCGTATTCAAATACACTTATGGCTTTTATGGATAAATATAAATATTCAACATATCTCCCCCCTCGCTTTTTTAATAGTATCCACAAATCATTATTAACAGTATCTAATTATTTTTCCTCTGTCATTTTCTACCTTACTTATTAGTGTTTTAAAGTTGATTGGTTGAACTTTATTAAGCTGTTCTTAGGTTGTAAACAATTGCCTACTATTAAATGAAATAAATGTAATTGTGGAAAATTGGCTAATGACTATATAATTTCATAAGTATTTTTTTTTTTTTTTTTAAAAAATGAAAATATTTAGAAGTACAATAAAGATTGCCATGTATTTTATTGGTGTGTATTCAGACTATTTAATCGTAGAAACTAAATGCAACATATTTATAACGTTTGAGAGATACTATATAATTGCTATGTCTCATATTAATATGTATGTAAAACTTTTAAGTGTATAAACTTCACATGGATCACATTTAGTATCCTTCATGGAAGCTTTTTGACGATTTATTAAAATGTATTTGCTTTATTATTTGTTAGCCGGGAGTTGTATCCTACCCATTCCTGTTTTAAAAGATAATTGTCTTTGAAAAAATAAATATAGAATGTGTTCGTTAAATATATTGATGTCACGCAAATATTTGTTCAATAATCATGTACATCATCATGTATGTTAAAATAGAAAGTTACCTTTAGATAACTTTTATCACTGAGTGTCATAAATATTTTTTACCCAAAATTTATATGAATATATTAGTGTGTAAGATTCTTTTTTTTTTATTTAGTATATTTTCAATTTATATTAATCTGTATTTTAAATATTTTGTAATCTTTACCACTATCAATTTAATTTAATTTAAGGAGTCTACTTTAATGTTGAAAATGATCGTGGTATATTAATAACTTGTTATTTAAGGAATATGCACTATAATTAATATAACATTAAACTAAAATGTTATTTTTTATTATTACTGCATGTGTTTTAAATTCTCTGTAAAATTAATAGTTTTGTATGATTTTCAAAATGAGATATGAAAACCATCATTGATGAATGAAGTAATGATTAATAAAATTATGGGAATAGTATATGTTTTATACTATTATTTTTTTATTAAATATTAATAAAGAAATTAGAAAATTGTTGACAATTACTCTTCGAAAAGTAACAATTTCATTGATAGTATCAGGAGGAAGATCATCGAATCTATACGACGTGCACACGTAATTTATTTTTAAGGCATTTAGATATTATAATCTACAAACCTCAAAAAATCTTCCCCTTGAAAATGAAAAGGTTCTGAGATCTAAAACATTTCTTGTTTAGAGGAGAGGCAATAATATCAAACTTTAATTTATCATGTTATTTTCACTCCATCAGACCAG
This sequence comes from Lepeophtheirus salmonis, assembly GCF_016086655.4. Lineage (NCBI taxonomy): Eukaryota > Metazoa > Arthropoda > Copepoda > Siphonostomatoida > Caligidae > Lepeophtheirus > Lepeophtheirus salmonis. The sequence goes on along the minus strand of NC_052138.2, from coordinate 22,299,454 downwards.
AAACATTTTGATTCACAGAAGTTCCTTAATTTAAAAGGTAAGATTCAGTCTTGAAAAAACGAACAGTATTCACGCTTTCCGTTCATTTTTTGAACAATGAACGAAAAAAGAACGATGAACAGGGGAAAATATGAACGGAATTCAGTTTGACGTTCATTTTTTTTATTGTTTATAGCAAGTTACTTTTTGAATCTTTAAAAAAAAAAGATTGTTAGATCTTTTTTTTGTTGATTATGGATAAAATTATCATTAATATCTTTGAGGGTGGCTAAAATGTAGTTTAATATGTATATTGAAAAATTATAGATCTCATTTTGTGTTAACAACTTTCAAATGCTTTGTATATTGATTATTTTCTATGTAATGTCTAACCACAAAATTTGTAGTTTATTAACGATTTTTCATAGTGGGATCATAGTTATTGTCCAAGTTGGACAAAGAGACTTGCATTTTGAGTGAAGAGATCATTTGCAGGCATCAAAACTTGAATAAACAAAATATACGAAGTAATAAAATTTGGCTGAAGGTATTGGTAATTCTATGGAACAAGATAAGAATTCATTACGATTGGAAATGATTGATAGACGCTTATATTTATTCACTGAAATGGCTACAAAAAATAAGTGATCACCAAATCCGTACTTATAGCGCCTCTGCACATAATGAATCATTATTAATAATTAATGTTTACATAGTACCTCTAAACTTAGTTGTTTTTATAAAAAATCTTGTTATTTAACTAAGCATGGTAGCATCATAGGCTCCTGCGACCTCCGATTCAAGGTGTGATAACATAATAATGTACTGCAATGGAGGTACTGTCTAGATTTCATGTCTCTTTTCATTTTTAACCACGCAATTTGTAGTTTTGTAGGAATATACAATGGTGTCCTGTAATTATTATATAACAATACTTATTTAATAAATTTAGAGGGATACATATGTTTTTAAGGCCTAGTAGCATACACATCTTGATGAAATGGCCCAGCAAGCCGTGGAGGATTTATTATTACTAATCATAAGTCATACACTATAATTTGCATTTGGGAGTCTTTGAACAAAAAATTTATTTTCGAATTAGTTAAGTTTTTTTCTGGCAAATAATTCCTACAAACAAGAAACACTTACTATATACTTATACTGATACTTTTTTTTTTCTTCATTGATCTAGAAAGTTGCATCATACTGATATAAATAAACATTTTAGTTTAAAATTACGTTCCTAGAAAAACAGAACAACAAAATACTACAATGCACTCCAATACACATGTTTAAAAAGATGACTCACCAATAGGTCAAAAAAAACGTTTCTGAAAGTTCAAAAAGCAAACATAATAGAGAAAAAAAAAACAACAAAAAAACAGAATAACGAAAAATAAACCAAGCAAACGACTATTTTGAACTAAAAGATCTGTACTTTTTGGTTTATTTTTGCTAAAAAGTTGATGTTCCCTTTGATTTTTTTAAAGACACACCGACCAGAAGGTCTATGAAGATTTTAAAGAAAAAAACGCGGCAACCCCAGACCTCTTTTAGCTTGTAAGGAGATCTGGCCAGCTAAGAATCATCAAAAGGAAAAACTAAAGATATTTTACATAAACATCGGGAGCTTATTCCACAAAATCCATACACTTCAAATGATTAATGACGACCACCAGCCTTCATTGATATGTGTCACCAAAACTTGGCTAAATGATCCTATAAACTCCAAAATCATTCTAAGCAACTATTTTCTAATTTCTCGAGTGGGTTGTAACTCATCAACCAAATCCAGAGGGGGTGAGGTCGATATCTACTGCCGTAATGATACAAGAGCTTTTAATCTCCAAGAACACCCTGATTAATTTTTTGAACTGTGTACGATTCAAGTTCAAAATTTGAAATGCATTTGTGTATAAAGATTACACAAAAATAACACTCCAATAACAAAAGTAATTAATAAAGGAAATTAATAACTCAGCCATAATGTGCGGGGACTTCAAAATTCCTGCAGTTAACTGGAATACTCTGACACCTTATTCCAATTTAGCAAATCTACTTATCCAGGCTTTCCTTGGCTTCTTTCTCCACTAATATATCATTGAATCTAAACACATCAAAGGAAACATATTATATCTTGTCCTCTCTAATTCATCATGTAATATTAACACCGAGGTCATGAAGTTTGTGTCCCTCTCAGATCACTACGCCATGGTTATTGATGCTGATTACATCGTCAATTTGAAATAGCCACACGAGTCACCCACATACACTATAGATTTTAAAAACTTCAATGACATAGCAATCCAAACAAGCTTGTTATCCATTGACTGGGTTTCACTCTTCTCCACCCCAAATATCTCCACGAACATGGTACGAGGTGTCGAGGATATGTGGTATACATTTCATGATATACTTCACGCCCTTATTGATAAGTAAGTTCCGAACAAAAAATCTCATAATAATAAGGGCTCTCCATGGACTAAACGGAGCATCATCTTATTAGCAAAGAAGAAAAGAAAAACCTTGTGGGAATACAAAAAAATCCCATGTCCTCAATACTTAGAAAATTATAAAGCTCTCCGAAATGATGTTAAACTTGTGGTGTCTTCGAGTAGACGTAAATTTGAAAATAAATTGTTTGCTATCTTTGATAGAAATAACCTTAAAACCTGTTTTCTCTTATATAAAACACAAATTTGGGCCGTTCAATATCACTTTTGAATTTGAATTGGATGACGGTACTCGAATGACCGATGACCATAGCATTGCAAGTCTTTTTAACGACTTCTTTCACTCAGTTTACGTAACAGATTCTGTGACTCCCTACATTGATCAACCAATCCCAGGTAACCGTCTTCGCCTATCCAAGATTTTCTTTGCAGAATCAGTTGTCCTGAAAGTCATTTCTTCCCTCAATAGTGCTTTCTTGTCGGGTCCTGATGGTATTTGTGCTTTCTTCTTGGAGAAACTTAGTATTGTTATTTACTTCCCTCTTACAATGATATTCAACGAGTCGATGCAGGAGGGAGTGGTGCCGCTTGACTGGAAATGCACCAATATTATCCCAATACTTAAGAAACTTTTTTGACGATCACAATATGATATATCTAAGACAACATGGATTCCGAAGTAGAAGGTCTTGTCTTACAAACCTGTTATCATTCTGGGATTATGTCGCTCTATGTAGGGATTCTTCACTTGATTCATATATCTTATATTTTGACTTCAGCTAGGCGTTCAACAAAGTGCTGCATGGTGGGCTCGAGCACAAAATATATTGCATTTTATTAAATAAAATTACCTCCAGTCTGAATGAGAGTCTCTATAGGAGGCCGAAAGCTGAAGAACTCCTTCACCACCTGGCCCCTTGAAAAATCCTGGAATTCTTTCTTGATCCGACTGATAAGTTTGTCTTTGGTGTTGCAGGGGTTTCATTGGTCTATCATTCGATCGTGTCCCATACAAAAAATCCCTCATATTCAGATCCGGCGTGTTTAAAGGCCAAAAGTATGGTTATATGAAGTAGTCAAAATTGTCTTGGAGCCGTTTGAGACTTTTGGCCTCAAAATCACCTTTACAGACCTCAATTATCTCCTAACTTTGTGAACGAACATATCACTGAGTCCAAAAATTTGAATAATTGTTATGTTGTCTCTCCCGGTACATATTCCAAGAAAGGGTCAATGCCTTATCCCAATCTTTGGGACAACAAATTGTCCATAGATTTCAGTTTTTCAACTGGTGTAAGTTTGAATATGCTATGAAACAAAAAATTAAAAAAAATTAGCTGGCTATGTGGCTTCGTTTGCCCATGAGAGTGTGGCAAAAAGGTGGTATAGATAGCTTGTGCAAGCTATGTATACGTATTGTGTCTGTAATTAAAGCCCTCTTATTGAATATTTTGATTATTACTAGCATACTTATACTAACGGCGAAATTGAGTTTGATAGGGCTTAAAATGAGTCCATTTCGATGATGTACAGGGTGGTCCAGTCAAATTGGGAAAATCTTTAAAGGCTTATGCAAACGAACTAGATGGAGTAGAACCATAATTTTTATTGATTTGAAAGCTACATTTACTGATATTTAATTTAATTATTTATATTGTGATCCACCTTTCTCGAAAAACTTGGCTACACAGACCGGAAGTTTTGGAAGGCACGGGTGAACTCGTGCAGAACCTGCTTTGTTATTGAGAAAATCTATAATATTCGTTACTTTTTCCAAATGTATCAGCTTCCTCTGTTCAGATATAAGATATATTGATGTCCTCCTACTTGATTTTGCACTAATGTCATTCCGGATTCACACTATATAAAATCAATCCTGTATATGCACAAAGTGAAAAAATTGTTATAAAATATATTTTTTAATATAACTTAAACGTTTATTAGTTATAGTTTTTAGTAATACTAATAATGGTTGTAGCGTCACCAGCACATTACATGCTAGTTACTTATATTATGTATATTAAGATAAATAAATTGAGTTACACCATTTTGGGACATGTTGATAGTTACTAATGGATTTTTTATTGAATATTCAAGTATTTAATATGTTAATAATAAATTATTTAAATCGTTTTTTGTAAGACGATTATTTTAATCATATATTATTAACTATATATAGGAGTTTGCCTGAAGCACAATTTTTACGACTACTCAATACATTTATAGTATAGATAGTTTTTTATTATATACTTACGAGGAAAAATACAAATATGTCTATAGATATGGGACATGGGTCATTTTATTTAAAGATAAAACTTTTTATGCTATTTGAAGGTATGATCAAAGTTATTAGCCAAGTAAATAAACAAAGATCATGTGGTTAATGGTTGGCCAAATTAGAACTCTATGTGAGACTTTTTCAGTTAGGAGCATTGAATATTTGTCTAAAACTAACTACACAACCTCCACAAATTTTCACTTTTCACGAAATGAATATGTTAGATTTTGTGAAGGGGGAAAAAAGTTGTATACGAGGTGTGTTCAAGAAATAAGGTGACTTTTCAAATTTTGTAAGGATAGAAAATTTGTTTCCTTGTTTTGATTTTTAATTTTTTTTATGTTAACCACGGATAATAGTTACTGTTTCAGCTTTATAATATGTTTAGTTTGTTTGTGTGATGCATAATAGTTTGTATTTTATGTGTTCGGCGATTTTTGGCTATTGAAAAATATGGATCAAAGAATTTGCTGCAAATTACGTATATACGGTAAAATTGATCTGAGTGAGTAAACAAAATGTTAACTAATGTTACAAAATCCTTCAAGATGCCAATTACGAGCCTCACGCTGGACACCCAAACAAGTCAGTAGCAGATGAAAACCATCAAATTACTATCAGAGAAATTGCTGAGGATATTGAGATATCGGTTAAATTGTGCTATATATTTTTTTACAACGTTTTTGGAATGAAACGAGTATCAGCGAAGTTTCTTCTGAAACTACTTAATTTTAACCAAAATAATTGCCAAATTTTTTTGGCAAACACAACAAACAATCATGCCTCAGTAAGCCACCATATTTACTGGATTGGGATCCATGATACTTTTTCTTGCTCCCAAAACTGAAAAAACTTATGAAACGACGGAGATTTGCAAAGGTTGATTGAATAAAGACTGCATTGCTGGAAGATGTCAAAGCTTTGCCAAAAAGTGCTTCGAGGATTGGAAAAAGCATCGGCACAAGTGTACTGTTTCTGAGAGGGATCACTTTGAAGGGGACAAATATTGATGAATCAATTAATATTTTTTCATAAAAATATAAAGTCACTCTACTTTTTAAACACACCTCGTATGTCACGAGGAAACATGTTACAATAACGTCATCTGTGGTATTACAAAAAGTTGTATCTTCTTTGTGGTCAATATTTCACGTAGACATAAATCTACTGAAACTAACAGACGTACTTTGCAACTTGGTTTATACCTTTGCTTTTTATGAAGTCAATAATTAAAATAGAATATTTTCCTGTGAGTTTATCAATATTGATGTCGTCCATATTAAAAAGGTATAATCAACCAAGTTTTATATGACAAAAAATATCTTTTTCATTAAGACTGAGGAAAATACTGAATTTTTGTTTTGTATTTATGTGATAAAATAGGACCATTAAAACTATTCAAATTTTGTCTTTTTGGATAGACCTATATATTCAGTTGTGTACCAAATTCTGCTAAACTCTTGATTTTCATTTAACCATTATCTATTAAAAGTTTACAGCCTGTACAAACTATCTATGCTGCCTCTTTGGTGCACTCTCTGGGCAAATGCAGTTAATAAGGCAGCTGATTTTTTTGTTTGTTAGATAGTTTGTTTAAGCCTGCGCCAGTTTAAAAAAAGTGAAATCAATTGACGTATTTATTGTTCCAAATATTTGGAAAAAGGAAAGAAGCCCTCCTTAGAATTTGCGCTGGAAACGACAACATAACAATTGCTATAACCAAAGTGAACTCTGGATCGTCAGGTTTGCCAATGGGAGGCAAAAAATCGGTTCAAGTGGCTCCAAAACGTTGGATTAAGAAGGAATTACAGGATTTGACAAGGAACTAAGTAGTGAAGACCTGCTCACGCTTTAGCCTCGTACAGAAACTGTAATTGAGACTAGAGGTAATTTGATTGAATAACATAAATTAAAATCATCAAGCTTTTGAATCTAGTTTTATTTTTTGAATTTGATAAATGGCTGGAGAGAAAATAGTGTTTAAGAAAAAAAAAACCTTTTTGTGGCACCGATAGCTTGCTCACCCTGTTATAAGGACTCAAACTTTTTATTTTACCACCTTTTTTTGCTATGTCTTTACGTGTACGAATAAAACCTTGTAATACACGTCCAAAAAGTTTATAAATTTTTTAATTCAATTATTGAACATTATGTATTTTATGTGTAAATGGTTATCTAAGATCAGATGTGCACCAAATGCAATACGCCTAGCTACTTTGCGAAAATTATTGTGTGTCACATTAACTACTTATCATCATCAACGTATTGAAACCTTATAACGTTATTTTTCAAAGTATGTTTTTCAAAGTTAACGGAAGAGTCTAATGGAATAAGTCCAAAATTTTGTGTAAATAAACTTTTACAAAGATGCCAAAGTTGAAAAAAGTATTCTAATTATAGACACCCTAAACTTTTCTCGAAAGTTTTCTATTTCATTTCATTTTAGATATGTTATATGTCACTAATAATTTGTTAAATTTATTTATTTTATTTTATATTAATAACTAGTAAATCGTATCATTTGTCATTTTAAAATTGTCTGATTCTCGCGATATAACTTTTATTAAAATTTATAATTGATATAATTGTTTTTTTTAGATGTATTTTTTAAAATTTACACATACTTATTTAACTTAATATTATAAACATCCTTTATAATACTTTCATAAATTATCTTAATAATGTTCAATGTCACGATAAAGACGTCATACTTCCTAATTATTAATATCAAGATATAATACAGTGCCTTTTACAAATTGTAATAAATTAAATACTAATTATATTTTAAATATTGAAATTCCCTACTTGTCGTGAATGAATCTCTTCAATACTGCAATCTTGAATATCTTTCACAAACAAGGAGTCAAATCTACTCTCTTGAAATGAATGATCAAGTTAAAAGTATTTTTCTTCGATTTACTTTTTTAAGCCTTGGTCCTATCTCTTGGAGTACATATTTGAAGAGTTTCCGTATTTTCGCTCATCAAAGGGGTCTTAGCTTCAAATGGTGTGCAAGGTGTTTGTCTAACATACGTTCTTCGGAGTAATTCACTTGGGTATGATCTATGGATTCAAACATGTAGATGTGATCCACAAAAATCGAATTTTTTGTTGACAACTGTAGATTTTGGATTTTTTTTTTTTTGCGGATAACTGTGTATTTTTTTTCCCGGGCCGGAGTTAGGGGGGTTTATTGTCCTCAAAGTAAACACATAAAAGTAACAGCAACAAAACTACCCTCTAAAACAAAGAAATACTCAAAATAACCAACCAATAACCATGTTTAAAATAACAAAAATTATAAAATGCCTAGATAAAATATTTACATATCTAAAACTAGTTTATCATTTAAAATAGACCATTCATAATCAATAAAACTTCCGTCCAGAGCTTTTGGCTTCTTCTCAATCAATAATAGTCTTTAAACTCTAGACACAAATTTTAATGTAACAATATTAGCTCTCATTCAGTCTCACGATAAGAAGTTATCCCCCTCATCAACCGTTATTATATATAAATAATATTATAAAACCTAAATATTGTTTAATTCCTATACTTCCATTCTATGAATAAGGACACTTCATGAATAAATAAATATCATCATCCTCTCCTCCTCACACAGTCTTTACAAACACTTGTACCGTTCTTTTCACTCATTTAATTGTAGGCATTGAATTTGTAATCAACCTATAATTTACCCACCATGTGTAATGGGAAATAAGAGGGCATTGAATACTATTTAAAATGAGTTGGGCATATTTGTTGATACCCCATCTCTTCCCAAATTTTTTGACAAGCCTCAAACCAGATGAGGTAGGTGGGGTTATGTAGTTATTGATCCTGTCCTGCGAAACAATCCTTATTGATTGGAAAAATACATTCACAGGTCTTTCAGGACAAACCAACGTAGCCTTTCTTTTAACTGTGTATTCATTTATCCAAATGAGCCAATCATTTCGTAACTCCTCCAATTTTATATACCCCACCTACTGTGTATTTCCAAATTTTTTATTTTTGTTTGAATAGCTGTGGATTTTAATTTTTTTGGAAAAAAATTAAAAAACCTAGCCCTTTTCAAAATATAACCCTAAACGACGGACACCCCTTAGATTACATGTAATAGTACACAGTAAAAATAAAACTCTGTATTAGAAAATGTTTATAATGATCCTTAAAGTATCTTTTCATATGCCATTCGTCTTTGAAAAAACATTATAATGAAATCTCTTATTTCATTGTTTATATACATTAAATTTATTGTCAATTAAACTTTTTTTAAATAAATTATAGGCATATTTAAAATAATAGTAAAGAAGAAAAAGAAAACAATTTTTAACCATTATAGCTTGAGTAATTTTTATATACAAAATTGTATAAAATTTACATTATTGTTTCAAGAAGTATATATTACTCTCTTCTACTCCTTTAGTATGTATTCTCTTTAAAAAATATTGTTATGGAAATAATACTATAGAACCATTAAATTCATAAACACATTCATAGAAACATTAGATTGGTTCTTAAAATTGTTTCTTTTTATATGTGGGGGGTCCAAAAAAGTTATGTTTGTGCACTTTTTCATTCTGCAATACTAGTTAAAAAAATATCTCTCATGCTAACATAAAGGACAAAACAAGTGCGCGCTATTCGCAGCACGGAGATTTTTTTTCATAGAAAAAATTGTTTTTTGAGAAACTTATTTGATAACTTTTGAAAGATTAGTGCATTATATAAAATAGTTATTTCTTTGAAAGTTCTCTATTTTGACTTTTATTGACTTTTTGTAGGTGGAAATGCTTTATATTACTACCATTTTTGGAACTTCCAATTTTTTCTACAATCTCTGAACTATGAACTGTTGAAGATTTAGCTTTATATTTATTTTATATTTTATTAAAATAAGTGGGTTCTGCAGGGGTGGGCTGAAAAGGCTGCAGCCCCTCTCCTCCAACAAAAAAAAAGGGAATTTTGATTTTTACTATAAATTTTTTTGGTCATTCGAGCAAATTATGCAGCAGAGCAAAAAATAATGAAATATTTGATTTTTCCCCAAAATTTAATTTTTTGTGAATTTTTGAATTTTTTTAAAATATCAATCGATTTTTGAATTTTTTTCAAAAGCATTTATAATTATAAACTTTTTTTCAAGAAAATAAAAATTGTCCAAAATTCAAGCCTGCCCCCTCCCCCCTAAAATATATATATATATAATCCGTCGGACACCCCTGAAAAGGAATAGTTTTTACTATGTCCCTCCAAGATTTCGATATAAACATTTTTTAGAATCAGTCTAATATACATCTAAAAACATTTTCTATAAATAAAAAATACATTCCATAAAAAAATATAATAGTTTAAAATTCCAATGGTCGAACAAGCTCAAGTTAGCTACTACTACCATATTCGGCGATTGAATAATAAAACTTTATTTAGTTAAACGATCATTCAAGTCCTTATATGTATGGACCTTTGTACATATATACAACATCATAAGTCAACAAAGCACTCAAACAAAAATTAATTTGAAACAATAGATGTTATTTATATAATGTTATCATATTGATATAAGTTTATGTATGTTTACTATTTTTCATTACAGCTTCTATATAATGTGTCGGTAAGCAGGACCCTTTTAAATAAGGGAGTTGTATCTAATTTGTACTTACAAACGATTTATATTCTCACATACAATAAAGCAAGAGTTGAATAGTGATTTGGAATTCTCTCCACCTCTTTTTTTCTACTTTTTATTTCATTACTCATAAAGGAACTCTTTGAGAAGCGGCTTGGAAATGAATGTTGGCAATAAAAATAAATAGTTTGGACAAAACAATAGATTACAACTTATCTTTAATTTAAATCTAGTGAATTAGGTTGGAGTTTATGTACATCCTATCTTTTTTGACAGCGGCATAATAAGGGAGTTCGCTGATTGGAAAACATGGACAAAGGTGTTTTTTTTTCTACTTTGAGCTAAGTGTCAAATAGTAAGGTTTGTTCACTTTTTACTCTTCTTTATTGATGGGTATTTAGGTCAATCATGACTTTTACCTAGTAGCCTTAGGATAAAAGTACCTAAAAATTGGCTCATTTTATATTTGTTTGTAGCCATTTTATGTAGATATATATTGAACTTGGATAAGTGTCTCAACATAATATATATTCATCTTCTTAAATAGGGATTTAGAGTAACGGAAAATGATTTGTATCATATATGTATTAAGTTTGGAAATGTTTTCAAAAATTATTAGTTTCGAAAGAAAAGTAAAGAGGGATTGCTTCTATTAAATAGTAAATTTATGTATTATTATTCGATGACAATGTGTTTAATCTTAAGAAGTTGAATAGTTTTGGGATCTATAACCTCCTATGCAAAGTCGTTTTGGAAAATTAAAATTAGGAAGCATGTAACTAATTTCTCGAAACTAGTGATTTACGAAGGTACGAATTCGGCTTCGGAATCCATGAAGGAAAACGAAGTTATTTGGATTCCAAAGTTTTTTTTAACACACCTTGCAGTGCGCCAAAGTCTATTAATAAATATGTATATCATATTAGTATTGTGTCAGTACTTAATTCAGACTGAAAACTGGAGTCCCGTCCATTTCAGTCTCGGTCCAGTCCAGTTCTGTCCTACAAATCAGTTCTAAAGCTGATAAACATCCGTCATTGATGACGTTCTCAACTGTATGATATCATTTTTCTTTAATCATCACTAGTACTGAGAGTTCGAAGGACCGACAGTCTTAAGGTCCGGTCCCTAGGACTGATAGGACGTGCCCTAAGAATGACTGGCCCGAATGAATAAGGACTGACATAACATTATATCAAATCAAAAAAATATATATATTCAGTTTCTCTTTCTATCAATAAAAAATATTCAAAATATCAAAGCTTATAATTCCCTTTTTACAAAATAAGTTGTGTGTCTAGGTACTATTCAGTTCTGTGGTACTAATTCAAAATTAGAATAATCTAAATACTCATTGGACCTGTCTTCATAATTGTAAAGCCACTACAAGTTTGGAAGAAAAATATTGCACGGTTTTAATGATTACTCTTTCTTTTTCTCGTGTATATCTAATTCTGCGAAAGAAAAGGGATTTGCTAGTCTATTTACAGTCCAATTATGTTTTGGGACCTTGTTTGGGAGCACTTTGATATCAACTATGTAAACAAATGTTTTGTAAAATGTTGATCATCCATTGTTTCCATTGTCCATAGTCAAAATATTCCCAAATCTGATTTAAAAATTTTCATGAAGGTCATTTGAATGTTGATTGTGGTGAATAACGTCATCATTATTGAGGTCTGTCGATGACAAGTTGGAAACTGGAAAAATTCACGCCTTCTCATTTTCTGCTTCATCAAATTTATTGTTCCAAGTACTCCTAAATTAAATAGGTAGTTAAATAATTTTATTAAAATTTATACTTTTTTCGATTCTTTTACATTGAAATTTTGGAGTGGTTGATTAGAATGATTTTTTTAATTTAAAGTAACTGATTGTCTGTTCCTGCTGATGTTTATGAATTTGAACAATTTTCTCTATATAACAGATCTCAAATTAGATTTTTAATTTTTCCAAACAACATGTGGTGTAGCTGTAATTCGATGATTCAGTACGTTTTCAACACTAGAATTTCATAACTAAGAAAATATTTTTTTTTCCTTTTATTAATCCATTATGAAACTACTCAAGTTTAAAATTCGAAAACTCAAATATATGCTATTAGACTAAAAGTGATTGGGGCTACAGTGTATAAATGTAATTATGTTTTTAGATTTCTCTCAAAGTTTAACACGAACAACTTGTTATAACTCGTTGTTACTATTACAGTATGAATAAATAAATTGAAAAAACAAAACAATATATTAATAGTGTTGTATTATAAATCTTACAGCAAAAAAAAAAAATGATACTAATTATTTACCGTGCCTTGGTTTTCACTAATTTTATAAAAATGAGTTATAGCTGTAAAAATATGTTAAATAACAAATACGGCGGCGTTACTTAACCAATATAAAAGTTTATAATGTACTTGAGTATCAGTTGTTGCATTTGCAACTACCCTATCCCTGATCAGTGGTCTGAACGTTGATTTCTTAAATTCGAAAGAGCTTTTGTAAATCGGTGATGAATTTTCAATAGTTAATGAATCATAATTCAATAGTTGGGAAAAATTTACTAACTACTAGTACTAAATTTTTTTTACACCTTTTTTATGGTTCTTTTTCGAGGAAAGTTTGTAAAATATAATAAAGTTAACGAATAGTGAAAGGTCTAATAAGTTAACCTTCGCTCCACAATATTGATGTCCTGCGTGTGGAACATGTATCAACGTATATATAAATAAACTAAGGGTAGTACCGCTCATCCTCCCGAGTAATTAAGGGACAAGACAATTGTTTCTTCAAATGCCGAGAATTATTTGATGTAATTGTCATTTTTTTTTTGTCTCATAGTAATAGGGCGCATTTAAAACTATAAAAATTCAAAATTTACTTATAAGTAAAGAATTACTTCCTGGGCATATACGTTCCCACTCGGTCATAAAATAACAAATATTGAATATATTACATAATAATGAATTTCAACCCGAAATATTATATCCTTTGTATTATATAATAAATGAACATAACATGATACTGGAGCATTACTCCTTATTGTGATAACATTGCATATATTCTGAGTGCAAAGGAACATTACATTCTTTGTATCTACTTCTTGTATGCTCTCCTCTTAAAGTCTAGTGGCCTTCTTTGTTGATTTGAATACATTTTTTGCACTTCCCAATGGATATTTGGGGCCAGGTCACTTCTTTGCCCCAGTATGTTTTCAGTACTGAAATAACTAAATTTCTAGTAAAATTCAGGAGGCTGGGATTATTGTTATTTCTTCTGCTGAAACGTTAAGGGTTGATGATTTTTGCATAGATACTTCATTCAAACAAAGGCCATCAATTTTTTTTTGTATCATATCTTTATTCTGTAGGCTGCTACGTGTTGATCGAAAGGGTCAATCAATACCTCTCATGAATTTATTGTAGATACAAATATAATTTGTAATAATGATAAATTCTTCCTGTCCCACCGTTATACTTTCTGCAGTGGTTGTGCTCTCATCTTGTTCGAAACTACACTCACAAATTTGTTATCTTTCAATTTCACTAATGACACAGAATCTGTATATGCCTCTTCCATTGATCCACGATCTTTCTTGTTCATATGTTGCCTGAGACAATACTAAAACTCAACTCAACTGGTCTTCACGAAGAGTTGTAGCGCAAGTAATTTTCATTCGTGCGAGTCTATAAGAACAGTTCCAAAATAATTTTCAAAGATGACATGCTGTCCTTCACTTAGTTCAGTCTTATTTACCATATCTAATTCAATATTTGGACTGTGACCAAATAGATGATCAGTTATGTTTGTACATGATCCACAAGAAGGCCCCCTACATGCAGCAAAGTTCTGTAAAAAGCACAAACAGCCCAAAGCTTGAAGCCAAATATTACAGGGTGTTACATTTACATTACATTATATTACATTGTTTATCCCCATGCCTTCTATAATATTGGACCAATATTTCATCCACGCTCTTTGTGAAATCTATCATTTGCATGTTATCAGAAAAATGAAGATATCGTATTAGTTGATCAAACGTGTCTCCTCTCATAGAATTGTTCACCAAAGTGCTCAGAACATTTTCTTTGGCTGACCAATAAAATTGTCGATTTGGTAATTTATTGTTAGCAAAGAGAACTAGTATTGCAAAAAAATACTCTTAGATTATCCTTAGTTATAGCATTAGATGCTAGTGACTTCTGATAGCATAAATCTTACTTTTATCAAAAATAAATTGCAGCCAATGCATTCTAAAGCACATGCAGATAAAATTATATCTTCACTACTTTCTTCTGTAAATCACATTCAATATTTTTAAATTTTTATGCCATACAATTTTCTCCTTGTAACGTTTCTTTGTTGCAGAAAGTTTCAGGTATTTCTGATCCAATTTCATTTTGTACAACTTTTGAAAGCAAAATTATTCTTGGATTAAGGATCAAGATTTAATGTCACCTCATTGTCAGATGAATCAGAGTCATAGTCAGTGTCCATTGCTACTTCTTTAATGGGTGGTTCAATTGTTAAAACTTAAGTGCACTCAGTTTCACTGTCAAAAAATTTTTTCTTCAACCAAAGATTGTATTTCTTCCAAAGACAATCTAAAAAAAAAATTATAAAATAAAAGGCACTCACAATTATAGACATTTGTTATTTGTCATATATATTGCTCAAAACAATAAATTTGTACAACATTTATAACGAATTTACAAAAATAGTAATTATGATGTAAAACTAAATACGTCTAGCTTGCAGCGTTATATCAACGCCGAGAGGGCACATTTGTCCCCCCTTTATATTTATGCTTATAAATAATGAAATAATTATAAAATATGAAATAAAATTGTCCAAAAATATGGAACAGTTCTTCATGCATGAAATTATACTAAAAGATTATTTATATATATATGTATATATATATTACTGTTAGTTTAGTAAAACAAACCCTTTTGTTCTGTAGGATTGCACTGTATATTATCCACTCGTAAGCTACTGACTTTATATGTTTGTACTTTGTATCAAACATTTAGAAAACTTTTATGGAACTTGATAATCGGTTATAACATTGAAATATTTTTTGGCTGTGTAGTAATAACAGTTTTTCTGCAGTGGGCTAACTAACTCTCGAAGAAATTCTACGTGTTACTCGCCGTTTTTCATGAGCACACTTACACATAACTACTTAATACCCATTCATATGCATTATTTTCCAAAGAATGAAAGAATAAGAGTTTGAGAGAAAAAAAAGTTTGAATAAAAGATGCCTACTTTATTCTTTAGAACGTTCATTTATAAAAACAAAAAAAAATCATATAACATACTAGTCTTTATATTTTATTCAAATCTTAAAATATACTTAAAATGAACATTAAGTATGATATATAGTACATACATAAGAGCAATAACTTAAACAAACAAAAACAGTTATCTTGTTATACATGACTGTGCACACGCTTGTAATATTTCAATAATATTATTTTTTGGATCAAAAATATTTGTAAGACTCACATCAGGGAGCACTATATACAGTGTTCCCTGAATACACGCTCAATGCAATATGCACACGCCTGTAATACTTTATTAATGCGACTATATTGTAATTTCTTAGACCAAAATATGTTAATGATATACATCTTGGAGCACAATATATACAGTGTAAGCGGGGACTCGCTTTCATATATTCATTGTGACAAACTTTGTTTTATTAATATGCTAAAATGAATTCATTACTTAAAAAATGGAGTGCTTTATGACGTCACATTTTTATATTAATTAGATCATTTATTTTTCACAAATAAGTCAATATATTTTAACAAATAGCAAATAGTATAAATAATGACCGCATGACCTTAATACTTTGCAAATAATGAATCCGAAAATATGACATCCCTGGTATGTAAACAATGAATCTGGAAAGTTGACATCAAAAAGCATGAAATTTTAATTATGAAAACCGGTTTACATAAAAAAATGTCGTTGTATTGATTTATAGGTATAAAGTAGAACCTGCAACTTTACCACCTTCGTACTCGACATATTCTGAAGTCAACCCAAAATGATTTAAAACTTTATCACTTATCTGAAACAAAAATTCAGAATCTTATTTAACTTACATTATATATACTGTTTGTGCTTATTTCACATACCACTAAACTATTGTAAGGCTTTGTTTAAATATTTTTTGTATTTTTGTGGTTTTATGGTATATCTAGACAAAAAAATAGGGCCCTAATGGCAATAGCAAAAAAGTAGGGGGGAAAAAAATCAGTTTGAAAAGCAAAAAAGTATTTTCAAATATATAAAATTTGGAATAACATTATGATTGAGAACTGATTAATCTGGTTAAAGAAATTTCTTAAAGGAAAAATTAATTCATAACTCGACTGCATCGCTTTTTGATGCTCCTTTAAGAACATATTAGTGTCGAGTTCCGGAGTTTTACTATATACATATTTACGCTCAAGGCAGCAATATCTATTGATTAATCTCAACATGTAAGATAGGGTAGTTTGTTTTTATAACTGATTATATATTCATTACAAGTGTACATAGAAATATTTACTTTGTATGTATGTACATAAAGGCTTGAAACATTCATAAATACGTATTCGCACTCCAGCAAAGTCAACCAACCAAACCAATAATTCAAACTTTTTATTAATGAACCAAAATGAATGATTAATATCCAAACGTACATATGTAAAGTCTCCTTCAAGTGTGAAAAATTACTAATGTAAATTTTCTGAAGACCATATATTAAAAAAATGCCCTCACATGAAGAAAAAAAAATATTAAAGAGTTATTTCCATGTTTCAAGGTTGTCATTCCAATTTTTCTAAACTTTCATATCTATGCATATAAATATGTAGTTATTTGTTTTTTTGATGATATATGTATATCTCTATAATTTATGGGCTCAAACAAATTTGCCGGGTGGAAATTAAAAATTTATGCAGTTTGCATAAATATAAATAAATATAAAAAGTATTCAATAACAATATATTATTTTATGCCAAACTATCCCCAATACTGTCAGTATTAACTATTTTCTATAGGATTGTCCTCACTATATAAATTACAAAGAAGTAAATTAGCATACCCTCGGGCCCCATAATCCCTACTGGTAAAGTTGAATCTGTAATACTAATTTCTTTTTAAATCATGGATTATACTCGTATATTATTATACTATTGGAAATATAAATATTTCAAAAAAGTTAAGAGAATATTACCCTAAAATTTGATTAAATGAGCATTTGTTAGAAATTTTAATCATAGCTTAAGATTTGCCGTGAATGGTGATTAGGTCGGTGGATTCTCCGACCCGTCTTTGGATATAGGAGAAGGAGTCTAACAGGTATGCGAGTTATTGAGTGTAACTAAATCTAAAGGCGAAGTTAAATCAACTGCAGAGATGATCCTTTGCTTAAAACAGGAGGCCATCTCCCAACTCTTATGGAATCGTTGTAGCTCATGGAAAACGCGCATTGGAGAAGTTATCCTACTAAATTCAATGTGTTACGTTTGCACTCAGGTGATTCCCAGAGAAAGAAATATACTTTATGCACATGTATTCCACCAAAATATTCCTAGGTTAGATGGAGTGAATGTAATACTGTAATTTTTATTCTTACTTAATTAGTGCAACTCCATCTAACCAATTAAAGGAACATTAAAAAAAAAAATACTGACTCTTTGCAATGACCTCATTTCGTGCATTATGTCAGAACATAAACGTTGGGAGCCCAAAGATAGTGAAATATACCGGGCCAAATAGAATTAAGGGAAACTCTGCTGGAAGACCATAGCAGTTGGGACGAGCAAACCGATCATCGGAGCTGGATATAGGGGTGAAAGACTAATCGAACCAGA
Organism: Lepeophtheirus salmonis; assembly: GCF_016086655.4. NCBI lineage: Eukaryota > Metazoa > Arthropoda > Copepoda > Siphonostomatoida > Caligidae > Lepeophtheirus > Lepeophtheirus salmonis. Next base: position 22,281,245 of record NC_052138.2, on the reverse strand, counting down.
ACTGGAGCTTTAGGATGAACCAAAGATTGGGTTAAAGAAAATCCAGAAATTTGGGATCAAATAAAACTTTATTTTAATACTTATCCCTAATAACTGCTGCCATTTAATAAATACTACATATACAGCACTTGAATATTTAAAACCACTCACTTTTAGTTTGATCCGGTACCTCTTTTATTAACTGTCTTAAAAGGAAGGGTAGGAAGGGGGGTAGCAGAGTGAATAATTTTTGAAAGCTTCTTGATTAATCCTCCCCATCCCCAATCCCTCTTTTTCTAATTAAAGAAAACCAGCTAGTCATTATATTATAAAGGCTTTGTAATATTACATACTTAGTGACTTGTCAGTGTGTGTTTATTGAATCATGTTTTACAAACGATAACCTAGTTTATAAATAAAAAAGGTCACAATTTAACGAGATTCACACAGTGTATGAATCAATTTTTAACTTATTCAAAATCACTCCTTGATTGTAAAAGCTTTATCCTTCAATTATGGAGGTATAATTTATAATTATATGATTATATCACTCACCTATAATACAACCATTTGTATATATCAAATATCTAGGTTCTTAATTGTTTTTTATTATTTATTGATATTAATTATATACACCTGTGTTGGTTAAGAATAATAATAATATATATATATGTATATCAAATATCAATTAGTTTTAAATGCTAATTATCCTTTAAACATGTACAAATGAAATAAAGGAACTCAATACGTGCTATTTGCATAACTAATTACGTTTTTTTCTTCAGTGTATTGTACGAGACTGGTAAATTGACAATAGAGCGGTTCTTAAACTTATAATTTTTTGTCCTTTAACCTAAAACCTATTTTTTATTTTTTCAATCGGATAAAGTGGTAAAAACTTTATATTTTTTTCTTCATTTTTTAAGGGAAGGATTTTCTTATGGAATCTATCTCCTCAACATTTTGATAGAATAGAATTAATAACCACTCTAATTTGTATAATATAACAACGCTGAGACTAAACTTGACATATTATTCATTGAGGAGAGTGGGAATAGTTAACATGTCCTTTCATAGAATTACCAACTAATAGTGTTGCAATAGCTGTGAATCTTCGAAAATGGTGAGTACACCCAATGTTGTCACACTTTTCTGAATTTATGACCTCGTAACAATTATACTAGTTAATACATGTATAGGTTATGATTGAGATGGTGTGTTGCTGATTACTTTTCTTCAAGAAAACTAAAAATGATCTTTTTAAAAAAAAAAATGTTAACTTTTTTGAATTAAAGAAAGCACACTGTCATTTAGTGTCAATAAACTATGACGGCTTAACAATTTTACCAAAATATTTTTTCTAGCAATCAACCGGATATAACTTTTAAAATATTACTTTTTCAATGTGTATGTTTTCGTATTATAAATTGTATGTCTTCGATTTAAGACAGACTGCAATTTTATCATTGTAATCAAAATGAGAAATTTATTTGACTTCTTAGAAAATGATAATTTTTGTTTATTTTTTCGTACTAACAAAGTATTTTCTCCAATTCAGAAAAAACGTACAGAAATAAAAATTATCTTTTTGGAATTTGCGAAAATTTACTTATAAAGTATTCAGGTTGTTTTTTTCTTTTATTTAGATGTTATAAGAAGAAAAAAAGCATTAAACTATAAAGATGGTGCAAAAAAAAAAAGAATGAAAAAACATTTTGAAGGCCAAAAAACAGCAAATTACAGCTTATAAAGGTTATTTACATGTTTCCTGGAATAAAAAAACCCAGTAGCACATAGTTTAATCCAACATCCTTAAAAAGTTAGAACTTTGCTGACTATTGTTAATTAATTTTCTCTAGAAATTCCAGTATTTGCTTACACCTTTAAACCTTTTGGTATTTTGTTAATAGTTAGTTTAAATTTAAAACTTTTTAGGTTTCTGCTTTTCAGCTGAATTAAATTTAAGTCGAGTTGGTGCAAAATATAAAAAGTGAAAACAATGTTAATCCATATATTTTAGTTTTTGAAAGAAGATAATAAAAGTATAAGAAAAAACGATAATATATTTTTGAAAAAAACTAACTGCTTTAATTTAGTAAAAACCAAATCGGGACCTCATAAAATTGTACTTTTGCCAACAAACTTTAAATAAATTTGAAAAATTGAGTCCTCACTTAAAATTATTCTTAGTAGACAATATAAATCACTGTTTAAAAAAAAGAAAGAATTGCACCTTTTACAGTTGCTAAAAAAGAACAGCCCATTAGAACTTAGAATACAAAAAAAAAAAAAAACTTATTAAATAAAAAATAATAAAGTGATCATATGTAGGCTGCTTCATTTGTTCTCTTATTTTTGTTGTTTTACTTTTCTTATTTATCGACTCAGTTTGGCTCTACTCAAGTTCACACGACAATATAAGAAAATGGCTCATTTCTTACCCATATATTATAATAATAAATTAATTATAACCCTCACTTACATAGTATGTAAATGATTCCTCTCCCTTGTATTTTCAATTCCTTTTCATTAATTTATTCAAAAGGAATGTAGAGTAAGTTTTGAAACTAAGAAAATTAATATGAAAAAATGCAAAGCTCTTAATTTTGTTCAAGTTATGCGTTCTAAAAAGTTTTTATTTTCTTCTGTTTATATTATATCTACATATAGGTAAATATATACATTTTGTGTACTTATTCCTCTTGACCCAAATATTTTATACATATATAAGTAGTGTAGGTACTAAATGAAATACCTTTTTTCCATTGTAGAAGAAAGGAACATTACATGTTGATATTAACTAATTCCTTGAATTACTAATTTTTAATATATAGAAATACATAATGAAATTTATACACATATAAATCAGAAAAGTGAATAATTATTAAAAGCTGTCATTTATATGTCACATTTGTTCTTACACTTATCATATTTTTGTTGTTGGGTAATTACCAAAATTTGATATAGGTATAGCAATACTTTTCGATACTTTTTGCAATAAATATTTAATAAAAAAGTTGTAAAAGAGAATTCATATGCACTCAATGGACACGTCCTCACATTTATTATATCATGTAGCCTCCCCTTCCCCCACAGAAGGTCTGAAGTTATCTGGTAGTTAGCCAAATAAGTCAATCATATCACCTGTCATTTATCTCTTAAGTACTCCGAGACTATCATTCTCATATTATTTCTCCACAATTATTAAAATGAATTACACATACGAAGGGATAGACAACAGAAATGCGAATGAACATACAGAAGTAAGACTATAGAAAAAACTTTTTATTTCGTCAACATAATATCCATTTCTCTAAATAATCTTGTCCAAGTGCTCTACTCACTTGTTAAAAGTTGCTTTTGTCGTCATCTATGGCTATAGTTTTGCACGCCATCCCTCTTATTCTTTCCTTAGATTATTATCAGAAATTGAGGTACCACCAAGGACCTCTTTGGCCTTTGGGAACAAGAATAAGTCTGCTGTCGCCAGGTCAGATGAAACACTCATGATTGCCCATGACAAGCTTTTTGGCCAATAGTTTTATCATGAAACCGGACATCACCCTTAAAAATATGATGAATTCACCTTGGTTCCAAGTGGAACATAATGTTTGTAGATAAGTCCTTGGTTATCAAATCAAGTTATGACCATCTGCTTCTTTGGGCTGAAGGTACATAAAGTCCCTTCATAGCAGTACAAATTGTATAGCTAGATTTGAGATAAAACTGGTGCAAATATATGGAAAAACTTAATACAGGTTTTGAAAATGATTAAAACCAGTTCAAATCGGTCTTGAAAATTATTCAATCAAGACTGAACCGAAAAAAAAGGTTTCCCACCGAGTTTCAAAATTAGTACATACCTCCAACTTTGATGCTATTTTGTTATGTGCCACGAGCAAAACTCGTACATTGCTACTCGAGTTTTATGTTGTTAATAAAAAAAAACCACAAAAAAACTCGGTTCGGAGGCATAAAAAGCACAGTATTACTCGGAACTCATTAAAACTTTGGATTATTTTTTTCTTTTTCGAGCCCATTATAACAAGTAAATCTTCCTAGACTCCTTTCTTTGTCAAATTTAGGCCTCCTCACTTGTAGAAATGTGACGACTTTTCTGCAATGTCTACTCACAATCCCAGTTCGTTTTAAAAATAATCCTTGGTTGGTTTTTTTAAGACTAGTAGGAGTGCTCGACATTTATTGGAATTACTTAGCCGTCTAAAAACTTTTATTTTCTTTATATTATGATTAATATGAACTGATATTAATAAGCATCAGTGGCAATAAAACATATTGTTACAAGTTATATTCCACTCTACAGTATAATATTGAGTTATTGACTATATAAATTGTTGAATTACGCATATGACCATGATTCAAATAAGTTAAACTAACTTTTAGATTAATCTGTGGAACAAAAAATAAGAAAACAATTTTGTGTATTATAGTCCTTCTGATGTACTAGTATTATTGTTATTATAATATACTTTTATAGGTACATATATAATATATTCAATTACAAATACAGAATCTTCTAGAGAACTATACAATTTTTTAAATGACCAGTTTTAATAATCCATTAAAAAATATTTTTTTTTACTGTCGAGTTTTTTAGGGAGAAAAAAGTATTAGGGTGAGTATCAAATGTTGAATCAATTAACGAGTATTCAAGCGAATCACGAGTAAAGCTCCTAATTCTTGGAGTATTATTTTTTTAGAAACTCAAAAATACTCATGTACTCAAATTCAAATCGCTGCACATCACTAATGCCATTATAAATATACAAAATCTATAAGTAAAACGTAGACTTGTAGGGTTTCAAGTATCATTTAATTAACCTTATACAGCAATTGTCATAATGAATTTGAGATCTATCTTTGTATCCATACTAAACAGAATTTCTCAAATTACTTGTTTACTTTCTTTGAAATAAACTATCATGTATACACATTTAACTTTTGCCTGAAGGAGGAAACTGATAGTAACTCTGATTTTTTTTAATTTAGCATTTTGAGGATCAAGTGGTTGGTTTATTGATTTAGAAGGTGAGTTGAAAAGATTATTTATTTAAGTAATTTTTTTTTCCGCATAAATCCATTCTTCAGTGAGTAAAATATTTAGAATATGTTGGTATATTTTAACAAAAGCGGAATTTGATATTGTTCTAACTTTTAAAAGTGCAAATGTCTGAAATTTAGGAGACTAAATCTAAAAAGTATAAACCTTAGAAGCTAATTAGTTAATATTTTGCATTGAAAATAGGAAAATATTATTTATAGTTACTGTTAATAACAAAACAATTAAAGTTATCTAACAGAATGCGTCTCTATATTTGCTAATTTTGTGGCTTATGAATCACCAAAATAGAATAACAGAGTCAGCCTCAATTTTTTTGGGATCAGGACTTGAAAAAAAACACACACACACAAATTCAGAGCCTTTTCAAAAACAATAAGTTTATTGCACGAGTTCCCTAATTTTTGCCGAAGTAATTTAGAGAAAGTGAGTCCAATACCCCCATTGAAATCGGCACAGAATGGGTGTGTTGTAGCAAATCTTGAATCAGGATCCTTATGGAAGAAAATATTCTGATATGATTAACCAAATTTAAAAAAATTGGGGATTAACCTTCTCCAAAGATTGGTATAAACCTTTTTTAAATGTTTTCATAGATCTGATCTTTTAGTATGGTAAACTTATTATTTGAATGATGAACCAAAAATAATCGTGGCGTTGATTAAGAAGTTTCTTTTTAAAAGGAAGGGAAATAATTATTTTTACAAACTTCTAATTAGCTTTTAGGTAGTGTTCCTCCAATATTTTTGTTACTTTTATTGGTCTGGTAGAGTTGGACTGATTATATATAAGTAAACTTTTAAGTATTACATTTACTCCATCTGACCCAGGAATCTTCTTTGTAGTCCATAGGCTTCATGAATATTTCCTTCTCTAGGAACAACCGGGCGCGAACCTACGCACATTCAGTTCAAGATAATAATTTATTTCGAGCCGTTGTTCATTGAACTACATCGTTCCATCTCAATTTTTATGAGTTTTGAAGAAGAAAAGATCGGATATCTACTCTAAAGAAGATATTTTTTGTATCAAAACTATGTAAAATTGGTCAAACATGGGTAGTAATGAGCAGGATCAAGGATCTAGGATAAATATATTTTTCAATATTAGTATTTATCGACTCTATTAATGATGAGTCATACATAGTCATTTCTCTCAGTTCATTTTAATAATAAAAACCGTGATCATGGCACTGCAAACTAAAAAAAATTTATAGAACTACTTCAAAGATGTGTTTTGAAACTTGGACAACCCCCGTAATCATAGTAAATTTGTGAAAATGTGATATAAATCCATAAAATTATCTTTATATTGTTATCAAAAAAAAAAAAAAAAAAAAATGGGAACGCAAATTTAACACCATCATCATAAGATATTTAGACACTGCAAAAAAAAAAAGGAATTGTATAGTATATTTAAATTTTCTTTGTTCAAACATATAATGCTTAGTTTTATTTTAAAAGAGCTTGAAAGGCATTAAATTCATATGTATGAACATAATATTTCAAATACATATTATGAGAGTTATAGGATCAAATTTGCAAAACCATGTAAAAATAGACAAAAGACCCTATAATTTTCCTCCAATATAATTAAAAATAATGTATAAAAATTGTAATTTGTAGATAATAAACCCATGTGTTTTACATGTATTTTAATAATAAAAAAGGAATATATTAGAACATATCTGATGACTTTTAAATGAAACATGTTATTTTCTATTTCAAAGGAAAAAAGGGGGCTATGATTATCTTTGATCATCTTTTGATTTGCAATTTCCTTATTTTTTGATTTATGTAGAAGGGACTCCCGACATATATTTTTACAAAGCTTCTTCGTAATTTTTTTTTCTTTTTAATTGTACTTCTATTATGACATAATTAAGAACCTTTAAATATAAGAGACTGAATACAATTGTAACACTTTTTGTTTTTGACTCAATTACCCAAAGCTGGTTTGACTTAGTTATATCAAAATTTAAAAGAAAATACATTTATATGTTTACTTTTGTTTGAGTGTATACCCGTGATTTGTATTTCTGAAAATTGCATCTAAACACGGGATGTCAAATGCTTTATTGAAGAACATTAAAAATCCCAACGAAATGTTGCAACTAGACTCTTGGTATTTAGTGCTACAATATCTCTAATTTATTTTTTATAATTTAGTTTCGAATCTGAATAAATCTGAACTACTAATAAAATAATCACTTATTTAAACATTAAATGTCATATATTGTAAATGTTACAGTCTTTGGATAAGGGGGTAATTGCAATATTCGTTGAGAAAGGATGTAACTGTTAAAAGTCGACACTTTTTTTTTGTACAAAAACAGTTGGACTATAATTAGAGTATAATTATTTTTTAGGGCTTAAATAAAGTTAGTCTTCTCAAAAATTTGAATTATCAACCTTTAATGTATTATAGGACATTAAGAAACAATGATAGGTCACTAATCAGAATTAAAGAATTTAAGGAATTAATTTTTATTCAGTGCACTTTCACTCATACAATCTTTTTGAGTGCCTCGCACTAGTTATTGCAATTTATAGAAACATGCATAATGATGTAATCTAAATTAAACTAAAGTTTCTTGAATTGATGATTTTGATTTATATTTGTGTATAAGATCTAGATCGATATTAAAAATATCATACACAGACTCATGTCTGCCTCCAAGTAGTAAAGAAACCCATATTAATGTTTATAAGAATGGATTATCATTTCTTCCTCTTTGTTATAAAAATTTCAAGTAGCATTATATTATCTCAAAGGCAATGTATAATTTCCTCCTTTGATTTTATGCTGTTGATTTAAAAAAATAACAAGTGTATAAAAAAGTTGCCTCTAAATGCAACAGTGGATAAAGATAGAAGAAGCTTTAATATCAACTCTGTTAGGATTGAAACCTGATAAAGTCTAGATATTAGAAAAAGGGTCTTAGTTTCTGTAGCAGCTCCTAACTGTTCTTTCTTCTGATTATATTGACTTGTTGTTTACTGGTTGTGGACCCCCTAGAGAAGTTAGTACACTTCTGGTTAAGTCATTTCGAGATTCATTATCAGTAAAAAAATACTCTGAAAGGAAGCTCTGGTAAATAATAATATACTCTAATGGGAACTTGGAATATCATGGAAACAAACTCACCACCCAATTTCAAATCTCGACAAGTGGCATAAGTTTTAAGTTTCCATGCAATTGCTATTAATCAGAAATGATAGAATGGCGTTTTTATATTCCTTTGTCGAAAATCATGCGCTATTTATTGTCCAAAAGTTTTTATGGATCAATACAAAAAACAACAAACAAAAGAGTTGCTAGGTGTTAACGTTACATGTAGCACGTTTCCCAAGAGAAGAAGTAATTTCATCTACAGCAGTATAGATCCATTTATTACACAAAACTTAGTATGAACATATAAGTGGTTACTTTAGCACGTGATTTTCTGCGTTTTCAATAGATTGACCGCTTTAGGATTTAAAATCGATTTAATTAAATTTTTCTTCAATCTCAACTACACATTTAATAAGCCTAAGTTTTGAATAAAGAAAAATACCAAACTTTTTTATAGTGTATTGTTAGTTAATTGTTTTTAGTTTTAGTTGTGTTTTAATTTTGTGGTTAACCCAAAAATAATTTTCATTTTTATCAGCTTTACTTATCTTTTCATGATTGAAAATTTTTTATATACAAAAGTATCCACTCGAAGCGATATGTGTGCGTAACATAGTTATTTAATAGTGGATGAATAAGGTAATTGAATTTAAACAATAATGTTTATTTGATGTTGTATCAAATTGACAAATAAGAATCTGTATTTTGACGACCAAAAATATAATGAAACTTAAAAATATAAAATGATAAATTATTATAAATAGAGTGAGAGTTGCAATCCTTGCACCTACTTATTTCTTAATACTGAACCTTACGGTTTCTCAAATTTTGCGTGAGTTAACATAAAGACAATCCTGAACAACAATAAAAAAAAGAAAAATAATTATTACTTTTTATACCGGGTCTACCAAAAGTTTGATACTAAAATGAACGAATTAAATAATGCCATATAATTTTGTATTCATTTATTATCCAAAGTATCTTATATAACACCCCACTGTTCGTCGAAATATTGTACTACAGAGGGAAGGTCCAAAACTTACAGTAGCATTTAATAACAATCTTATCCTCCTTATTATTAATTAGGATGTTTTATTATGCAATCCAACGCCATTTGAAACTAAAATAAACAAATTTTATTTTTATCCTATCTCTCTACACGTGTGTAATCTCGTCTGCACCACTGTCAGTGCCAAGAAGGCTGTAGTTACCGTAAGCATATAGCCAAGAAGAACCAAAACTTTCGAGTTGCAAGTCTTAAAAATATGATATCGACTCCATTTCAAGTCGTAAATGTCATGTCCTTATCTCTAGTTGCAGCTATCCTCTATTTCCTCTTCCAATTCTCATGATCATGCAAGAAAAGTTAAAAAAAATTTGAATGAAGGATCTCATTTTGAACAATAAATATTCTAAAAAAATTTTTTTATACTTTTTCAGTGTTATGGTATTACTTATCAATATAAAATACATAAATATGTATGAGATATATATGTATGTAGTGTATAAATAATAAATTTTAACCCTCTTTAGCCGTTTGATAATATTACCTCCTTTGATTTTATAACTAAATACAAATACAATGACTCATGTTATTTCCATTAGATAGTTTATCATCTTGAAACGGCTGCTCAAGTAAATCCTTCATAATGTTTTTATAATAGATTTTTGTGGATTAAAGCAAATCAATACATAAAGAAATATAATTTTTCCTCTAAAAGAGGAATGGGCAAACTACAGCCGACAGACAGTGCCATTTTTACCATGAGTGAGGCCTAAGATAAATTATAAGTGAACAAGGTCTTTTTGTATTGAATTTTGAATCCTTGCATTCGAAATCTACTATCTTTTTTTAATTGCAAAAATGAAATTATCTTTTTTTTTGGATGCAATTTGTAGCAAATATCTTTTATTTTAATAAAAAATGACTTAAATTAAATTTACTCTGTACAGGGCCCTTTGTTTTGCACTAAACTGCATATCCCAATAATATGCTTACAAAAATTTTTCCCTTTTCATCCTACTGGCCACTAATAACACTATGCAACCACATTTTCACTCTACGGCTAAAACCAATATTTACTATTGTTTTTTAAGAAAAATAAAAATAAAATGAAAGTTAAACTTTTCAGATTTTCATGTCTAAACCCAACTCTAAAAACTACCAAAATTGATTAATTAATTATTAATTTATATCTATGTATAAAGCTTGAAATTGAACAAATGAATTAAATTTTTGTAAAATTTAAAATGACAATAAATATCTGGTATCAGATATTTTTTTAGTAAAAAACAATTAGTATCTTTTTGCACTGTAAGAACGTATATATCATAGTATATGCCGTTCAAAATTCCTAAAAATTAAAAATGGTGTATGAGTTTAGCTATAATGTTTGAAACCCTAATATATACTTATATTTTTTAATCTTAACTCCTATGTATTGAACATACTATAAGTAAAATGGTCACATCATAAAACTACAAGTAAAAATAAAGAGAAAGATAGAAATAACCCATGATTTTCATTATATGTAATTATAAAGCCCCATTCTCACGATGGTTTTTTAAGAGACTAAAATATATTTCTTTTGTAAATGTACATAGTTACTAAAAAAAGCACCCTATTTTTTTAGGGGTATCTTCGTATTCTTTTGATAAAGAGAGATTCTTGAGATAGAGAGTAGTAAAAATTCACGCATTTTTATGTGTCATACAATTACTAAAAGGGGATAAAAAAGTCGTGCCATTGCAAAAGAAAATTTTTGTCATCATGCAATGTTTATGTACAGTATGTCTCATTATCGCTCGGATCTTTTTTTAAACAATATTTTGTTGGGATGCTTCGATTACTCAAGTGCTTTAAAATTATCAAGGGTTAAAACAATTACGTCATTAAAGTTTTAAATCAATTTAAAAATTATTCTATCCATCTTGCACTTGTAAATATCAATTTAAGTTGTTAAAACTATGAAAACTACTCAAAAAAACATACATTCTTATATTAAATAATCTGAGCAACATGAGTTTGGGCTTTCAGCAGGACATAATTTGTTATTCTTATAGTAAAAACATAAAATTTTATATTTGATAAAACTTTTTATGAAATTTTAATTACTTTATGCAAATTTCTGGTAATAAAATTAGTTTCTGTCAGTTTTTCTAACTTGTAAAACTTCTTTCAAAACAACATTTGTACTATTTACCAAAAGATAAGCACGGAAACAAAATTATTATGACAGTTGTGAGGTTAGTGTATTAGTTATTATGTAGCTTAACTAATAATAAATAAAAAAATGAGTAAAATTAGTCTTATAAAAGCTATTAACTTATTTACTTATATAATAAAAGTGTAGTGACGCTATAGAGATATACTTTTTATATATTTATTTGATAATGAAAGTTACATCTTTAGTTATAATGTGGATTAGGGTGCAAAAGTGTAAGACCTTTGATATCTTATAATGCAGTTATTAATACATACACCATGAACTGATATTAATACAGAAAACCAAACCAGATATAATTAAGTAGGAATAAAGCAATTATAAGCTCACTTCACATGTATTGTATGAACAAAGGCAGTGTCCTATTCTGATATATACGTATATATAAATGAGCATGATTTAATTAAACTTATATATCGGCTTTGCTAATATTAAGATATTAACAACTCCTTATGGTTACATATATGAACAAATTTGTTTTAAAATTGGAAGTATGTAAACGTTGCAGTATATCCAATCGATTTAAAATGCACTTCAGTAAATTTCCCTATCCAAAAAAATCAGACTTTTTTTGTCAGAAAGCGTTTGCTATTATTTAAGAATTAATTATTCAAGATATGAATAAATATATATTTCAATTCTTAATCTTAACAGTTTTAAACAATTTTGGCTTTGAGGGTGATAAAGGAAAAATTAAGGTAATTTTTATAATTAAAAGCTGAAACTCTACTGAGTTTAGTATAATTATGTATCAGGAAATTTTGGTTAAAAAAAAATCCCTAAATGTGTTCTTCTTAATTTTAAATTTGTTTAACCTAATTTCCATTTATTTTTAACTAACCACTCATGAAAACAAATAAATACTATACGGCTTGGCTGATGTATGAAGAGTTTAAATCAATTTTGAATATATTTTGAAGTACCAACATTTGTACTATTTTCCAAAACATGAGCACGGAAACAAAATTATAATGACAGCTGTGAGGTTAGTGTATTAGTTATTATGTAGCTTAACTAATAATAAATAAAAAAAGTAGTAAAAAAAAAACTTGAGAAGAAAACTCGGCATAATATATCAATTGAAATAGAAAAGCAAAAAGGAACGGTTCGTTCAAAATTTCTCAACGTCTATACAGATGGTTCAAAAATCGATGACAAAGTTGGATATGGCTGGTGAATAACATATGAAGATACTTGTATCATGGAAGGCAGTGGCAACTTAAAATGGTACAACACTGTTTTTCAAGCAGAACTGGAGGGTATTTTAAAGGCATTACGTTCTCTCAATAACATGGAAAAGTTTGTTCAAATGCCTATCAAAATTTTCCTAGATAGTTCAGCTGCTATTAGTTCTATATCTAAAAAATGAAGACTTCTTCACGGTTCAACAAGTTAGTCTGATAGAAGTAATAAAGAATTTGAAAAGCAATGTAACATTAACTTGTATAAAAGGTTATTGGGGTTATACAGGAAATGAATATGCAGATGCAATTGTCAAGAAAGATGGAACTTCCACTTCAGAATCTGAAGTGGAAGTTGAAAAAAGTGCAGTTTTGTCCGAGATAAATAAGTACATCAGGAAAATATGGAAACGGAAAGGGATAGAATAGACAACGTGCCAACAAGCGAAATTCTTTTTTGGAGGGCCCTACTTCGGAATGGAAACTTTTTAAAAACAGAGGATCATCTATAAACAATATAATTGGCTTCATTTTAGGGCATATTCCCTTAAGGAAGCATCTAAAGGTAATGAGAAGGGTGGAAGATGCATAATGTAGAATGTCTAGAGATACAACTGAGACTCCAATTCATTTCTTGTTAGAGGGTGATACCTTGAAGAGTATAATGAAGGAAATATGGAAGACTCGGCCTATTAAAAAAGAAATTTTACCCAACATTTAAGCCATAAAGATTACTGGATATTTTAATACCGTTTTTAAATCGGTGTTGCTATTTTTATACCCTGTTTTAGGGCCTTTTTCTGGTTTTTTCTAAATTTGTGTTGTGATTTTATCAGATTAAAATATATCCCAGTTTAAGGGTATATGTTATACGGGTTGTCGCATTGAATTGGGATTTCTGTGGCTTTAAGGAGAGGTGGATATCCCGTCTATGTACCCTTAATGCGTGTAATAGTGAAGAAGTATATTTCTTTCTCTAGGAAGGACTGAGACGCGAACCTACACAGATTGAGGTCAACAGATTAATTTCTTCCGAGTGTATTGCCCTTGAGATACATCGTTCCATACATTTTATGGCATTGTCTCAGGCAGTGCATTTTACGCTACCATCAATTGGGATAATATATATATCCATAGTGTTTTAGAGAATATGCCCTGCAGTTATTTTTTTAAAAACACGAAAATCAACTTTGTAACCCTGACATTTTTTGAATAATGTTTGCGAGAAGAGCAGCTTAGCTATCACAACGTAATATTAGATAAACTGCCATCGGTTGTGAAAGAAAAAATTAAAGACAAAACGCATCCCTTATATAAAATATAAGGGATGCAATTTGTGTTTATTATGTTGTATAAAAGTCGGGAGATGATATCAGTTGTAACCTGTATAAGCAAATTGTAAAAGTTGCAACCCCAAAATGAGATGAATAACTTTAAACAAAGGATTTACAGGACTTGAGAGAAGGATAATAGTCATTAAATATTCCAAAGAGGATCAATATATATTTATAATGTTATTTTTGATTATTGGAATTAAAATGACAAAAATATTAGTATTCTGTGGTATATTATAAATTTAGAACGCCTAGAATTATTTAACTCATAAATACATAATAAATGCGTAATTTTAATAGAGCAAAATCAAATGAAAAAGTGTTATTATATATCATATTGACATATGTACTTATAAAAAACGTCTAATATCAACTATCTAAAACCCACATGTTTGAGGTACGTCCAATATGATATATAAAAACAAGGCATTACAATATGTCACTTATAATCCTTTTGCTCAAGACCAATTTTCGTAAGTTTTAATCGAACCAGTTCTGAGTAATTAATAGTTTTAAAATTGGAGAGCCAATAAATTTAACAAAAAAACAACATGTTTTTTGCATAGTGACAAGGGTTTCCCTGACCTCTCCTGTTGTACTGCTCCTGCAAGATAAAAACAATACTGCTGCAACTAATCCCAGTCTCCCCTACGTATTCAAAAAAAAAAAATCATACAATGTACATCTATAAGATCAACAACAAATAGGAGTTTCCACTCAAACTATATGAGTATTAAGAATAATTGTGAAACATTAAAGATACTTTTTTTAATATATATATGTATATAATTGTATGTTTATAAATATTTATGTGTAGGGAGAGGGGATTCTAAAAAGCTCACTACGTATTATGTATTAATAATGATGCTAATAAAATAGTACATACATATTTTTATGAAATTTCATAATGAAATGAAGGACCTAATTAAATAATACATATTTTATAATCTTTCAAGTATCTCCTAGAGGGGAATACAAATTCCTAACATATGATGACGACGACTTTCTTCCCTCAGATTTGTTTTATAGAAACAGCATATATAGAAAGTTGGGACCCAAATATTATAATATAATTTAATTTCAACATTATTACCATTATTTTTAATAGCAAGGTTTCATTTCTCAACTGAAACACCAAAAAACAAGTTTAGTTTTTAAACTATGTCTCTAAGTGCTAAAATGTTAAAGCAATAACAAAAAAGGCAAACAGTTTGCAATCCTCTCTACACCGATTTCAGTGCCGAAAAAGCTGCAACGACCGTTGGTATCTCCCTCCAGACTGCTTACAATATCAAAAAAAAAGTCAATTACAGCCCCAAAAACCCAAAAAAATCAAAGCTTAGAATATTTTTGACTTTTTTAGAATCCAGATTTGTTTATTTCATTATTAAAAATTAAGAATTTTTAAACTTATACTGACTTTTATTTAAAGTTCAATGATTTTCGACAAATAACAACTTCCAAATTAAATTTTCCTCCATTCCAAATGTCAACCTTTTGGAAAATCCAGTTTACGGACGTTTTAGAGAAGAATGTCTGCTACACGCTTATTATCCAAATTTGAAATAAATGAAAAGAATCAACAACAATAAAAAGAAACTCTTATTTCTTTTAATATTTAATGTTCTCATTACAAATTTTCAATAATGCTATAATTCTTTGAATTATATTTTTTCCTGGTTTAAGTACATTTCTGAAAAAAAGAAATTATAGAATAAGCATAATTTGGATCAAACTAAATTTTAAATATATATTGTTACATTGTATACATAGATGTATAACCACTTAATCCAAAGTATAATTAATTTATTTGTCAAAATAGTTTATATTTTTAAAAGTTTTTATAAAATAATAAATATCAACATCTTTTTAATAATTTTTTACCAAAAGTGATTATTAGAAGCTTAACCAATTGATTTTTTAATAAGTATATGATTTTTAAAAGGCCTAGTTTACTAGAAATAATAAATATACTTCTATGTTTGTATGGCAAATATTACTTTGAGGTTGATTTAGATATATATATACGAGCATGTATTAAAAATTATTTTAATTCTAAAGATTAAATATTATAGAAATTAATTGAGATATTTTCTGTTTTAAATGATAAAATGTAAAAAAAAATAGTATGAAACTTAACCATGTATAATTTTTTTCCAAAAAAATATCAATCCTATGAATATTTTTGTTTAACATATATTTCTAATGAACCATAAATTATTTTCTTTAAATAAAATATCAATTATTCACACATCAAATCAGTTCATTACACCTTCGAAATAACAGATCAGCGATATTATGGAATCGCCATAGCTCATGTACAGTACGCTTGAGAGTTGTTCTCTTGAACTTGATGTGTGTACGTTCGCGCCCCGGT
This sequence comes from Lepeophtheirus salmonis, assembly GCF_016086655.4. Lineage (NCBI taxonomy): Eukaryota > Metazoa > Arthropoda > Copepoda > Siphonostomatoida > Caligidae > Lepeophtheirus > Lepeophtheirus salmonis. The sequence goes on along the minus strand of NC_052138.2, from coordinate 22,264,956 downwards.
GATTCCTAGAGAAAGAAATATACTATATGAATATAGATTTTACCAAAGGATTCCTAGTTTAGATGAAGTAACTGTAATACTATATTGTTTACTTATACTTAATCAGTGCAACTCCATCTGACCAATTAAAGGAACATTAAAAACAAACATATATATTTATGAGTATTTTTAAAACTTAATGATATCAATAATCCTTCAGATCTTTTAGTACAATTTTCCCATTAGTAAAACTTTTGGTGACTGATTCATTACTAAATAATTTTTCTTCCAATTTAATAATCTGTTTTCATTCAATAAATTGAATAGTGATTCTCAATCATTCTTTACACAATTACAATACTACTGCTTCTGGATCCCAAACTTTAAGATGTATTTAGATACGATATTATACCCTTCATTTTCAGTTACAAGGTTTCTTTTAGCGAACCAAACTACAGCTGAAATAAAAATTAACTATATTGTATTGTTCCATGGCTTTAAATGAAAAAAATCGGAGGAATAACAAATACAACAATGCATGTCCAATCTTCTCAGCGTCGAAGTCTGTGCCAAGGAGAATACAGAAGCCGTTGGCATCTCGACCCAGACTGTCTATAACATCAAGAAGTCCATTAGAATCCCATACAACCAAGAAGAACCAAAAATTTAGTAGCAACAACATACCTAACTTCTGGCCAGACTCCATGTGCCCTCCTCCAGCTCTGACCTCATCACCCTGGACTTTGCAGTTCGAGACGTCTTGGAGAAGATAATCCAAATCAGGGTTTGCTCCGAGCAGTCATAATGACAGCATGGTACTCCATGGACACTCCCTTCATCATAAAGAGCTACCAATTTGTTCAATGGCGTGGCAAGGCTGTTATTGTTTGTAAAATAGAACATACGGAATAAATAATTTATCTAAATATAGTATTTAGGTATAAAACAAGTCGGTATTGAGTTATCATTTTTATATACTGCAAGTCCTGGGACCCCACATTCTACAGATACTGTACTGGATAAAAAATAGGACTAATACTTTAAAATAAAGAAACGTATTTTATTAAAAAATAATTGAATATACGTTTATATTGTTTATTTATTCCTGTGTTCATTAGAAATACAGCTTGTCATGATTGCTTATTTTTCATATATGAAATGGACACTCCTGAAAAAGCTGTGGCGCGTACCAGTGTACCAGAGGCCATGGATTGAGAACCACTGACCTAAATTATAAGAAATAGTAAGAGGCAATACTACATCATTCCTTATTAAAAATCATTATATGGTTGCTAGTTATATATCTTTGATAAGTATAATATATTATCAGTTAAATAAAATATTTGAAGTTATAGTGAAATAAGGGTTAAATTGAATATTTAATTAAATTAATAATTTATTTTATAGATTTGTATGGTAATGAAGTACTTTTATTGGATTAACTAGATATAAACTAATTGATGATCATGTTAAAAGAAATAGTTAAAATACATATACATATCTTATTTTCATTTGAAGGAATCTATTTACAAGAATAAATTGAATTCCTGGAACAAATGTATATATAATATAAAGAGTTGATAGACATTACCATCCCATCAACTTGCCTGATATCTGTATCAATTTATTCCATACATGGAACAAGTTGATACAAAAAATTGCCAAGATTTAAAATTGTTGTTAATGCTAGATTATGATTAAATATGATTTGCAGTTGTTGCTAAAGGTTACTGATTGTTTTTAGAGAAATAATCAAAATGAATCTAAAAAAAGACGTGCCAATATGAATTATACTAGCAAATTAATAAATTTTAAACCGAGCTTCGTATAAACTTGCCCCTATTACAATCTCAAAAACTATTTATTAAAAAAATAGATTATACAAAAAGTTGAAAAAATTTCAAATTGTTCATCATATACAATATTAATCAAGAATTTCTTGTAATTAAAACTCTTTTAAAATAATTCATAATATCCTTTATGTTTTAGGGGAGTAAAAAATCAACCAAGAAAGTTTTCAAAATAGGATTTAAAATATTAAATTAATATTAACAATGTTAAAGGGTTTAGGAATGTTGCTTAGATACGTCTCTCTAATATATATTTAACATTTGTTTTATAGTTTAATTTTTTTTGAAATAATTATTTTTCAGATCATGATTGGAGGCCATGCAAATAAATTCTGGATTCTATTGACGTGTATTTTTATCTGGTGCTACTTTTGGGGAGTTTTTTCATCACATAGTAAGAACTAAGACGTTTTTGCATATATATATATATATATATGTCTATCATTTTACATTATAGCGCATAAAAACGAGGAAAGTGATTTATTTTTTCAAAAATGGTTTCAAAATGAGGACGAAAAGAAAATCAAGGAGATCTTGAATACCCAAAATTTTGCAAATGATGAGACCTGTAAGATAAGCATTTGATAGCATGAAGTAGATCCAGGTCTACTTTACTTGTGGAGCGTGCACATTTTTCCAATCCTAATTTTTCTGACTAACTAAGGGCTATTTCTAAAGCTACTTGGACAAAACATCGAAAGTCAAAATGTTAATAGACAAAACATAGAACGTAATAAAAGTAGAACATACAACATGTAGAACGTAAGAAATGTAGAACTGGTGAACTATAGTTGATGGAGCAGATAATAAGTTGTTTAACATTGCCTTAACTGCTGCCTTGATTTTTTAAATTTTCAAAAGGATGACAAATACTTTTGGGAGGCTGATGGAACTACTGTGAGTAGTGGCTCTGCCACTACATGCTCCTCTTTTATCACATTTCCAATAGATGGCAATGCAAAGTGTTTGTCAGCCTTTATGAGTCCTACAAATTTCCATGGCAATTTAAAGTCACAATACAATAAATATGAAAACTACAGTTATAAGTTGAGAATCGAATTAAAACAATCGTGTAATATTTCTTCGGATAAAGCTATTTATTTTATATTTTTAAAATAATAATTACTTATCATTCGAACAACAGTGATATAACATCTCCCTCTGCGGACATCTGTTATAAAAAATGAACCCACCTGCCTTTCAACTAAATTTGTTCCCAATATTATATATAAATATAACTACTGTTCTACTTAATATAGTTACAATACAAGTATTAACTTCCAGCAAAATATCAAATGAAGGAATTCAGATATGCCGAGTACATGTTTAAATAGTAAAACTCGATGAATACAAAAATGATTCCCTCCTCTGCTGATGTAGAATAAACTTTTCAAGAGATAGTTAAAAAGTTTATGGCTCGAAACTTTGTCAGGACGTAGTGTTCATATGCTTTATAAAATACAATTTTTTCTTCAATATTAGATAATATTTTACGTCAATATCAAATAGATACAAATGTAATTATATCGTTAAGAAATTTATTTTAATTGCTTAAAACAATTGTTTTAATTCAAAGCTATTCTATTAATAGGAAAATAGAATTTTAAGAGTCAAAATAAAGGAAGGGTGATAAAAAGTGCACGTTCAATTCAAAAAATGTTTTTATATAATTATTGATCTTCTTAAAATTATTGTGATACGCGCATTGCTTGTTTTAATCATACTCATTTGAACATACCTTAAGTATTTCGTAGTTTCTTTCAACTCACTGCAAATCCTCTTCAATCTAAATGTCGAGTGCTCAAAAGAATTGGAGGAAACTGGATGCCAAGCTGTAATTTTGTGGATGGAGCAAAAGTAAGAGTTTATTACATACTGTGTGTTACTTTCTTAAGATTTAATGGAAACAATTTCTTTCAACAGTGGATGTGCATTGATGACATAATGAGAGATGTGTCAAGGAATAAATGTGTTGTGTATTCTTTTGGTATAAATAATGATTGGTCATTCGATGATCAGTTGGCAAATATAGGTTGTAAAGTATTCTCCTTCGATCCTACAATGAAAATAGGTTTTTTAAAGTCTACATACAACATATATCTAGTATATAATTTTTTATCGTCAATAATTATATAGATACACATCAAAGAAGTAAAAATCTTATGTTTTATAAGTTGGGAATAAGTAGCGAATCAAATGATCAATACAAATCATTAAAAGATATATTTCAACTCACTAAGAATACCAATAAATATATCACCTATCTAAAAATGGACATTGAGGGGCATGAGCGAGAAGGTATAAAAACATTTTTTTTTTTTGTAAAAAATATTAAATTTGGGTGAGTCAACATGTAAACAATCTTTAAAAGAATTAAGAAAAAGAGAAGTATATTTTTTAATTTCAAATGTCCATCATTTGGGATGTAAATCGTGTGCATTATCAGTGTGTTTAAAAAAAAGAAACCAAATAAACATAGCAACCCATACAATTTGATAAATGTTTTGAGAAGAAAACAACTTTAGCTCTGATAAAGTTTCATGTTATTAGGTGTGAGCAGCTGTGATATTATATATACCTATATATAAGTCTCACTCCGTGTCAACCACGAAGATAGAGAGGAGTTACTCTGTTTTCGATCTTCAATTCACTCTGATTCAAACAAGGCCTTATTATTTAGCACTTTCATTCACGAGAACACATACTCGTAGTCACAATTCATACTTATATGTTATCTCCCTAAGTATGAAAAAAATAATCATAACAGATTTAGAAAATTAATAAACTCACTATTCCGGTACCTAACAACAACAACAACAAAATTGCACACTAAAAATGCCTATGATTTACAACTCTTTTCATCATCAACTTATTTCATACTGTAATTACATTTTTGGGATAAGTATAGATACCCACAAGTATTATCTATAGTTTATAAACTTTAATTCACTTAATAGACTTAATTTGATCCTAATATATCCTTCAAACAGAATTGGTTAATTTTTAATAGTTCAATTTTGATGTTCGATTTTTGATTCTTTAATTGCAATTTGCACCACTTCCAAAGATTAAATCATAAAAGTTTGTTGATGGAAATCGACGATATCTTTTTGCCGAAGAATACAAATGTAAATCAAACGTCATTTTGAGAAAAATCCTTATAGTTTGTTTTTGTGTTGACAATCCAAATAAGTATAAAATTACATTCGTTACATGTTATTACAGTGTTGAAGAGTGTTTTAAACTCATCTTTATTAAAGAATGTGAAACAAATCGCCATGGAATGGCATTTGACTCGAACAAAGAATAGTGTAGAAATATACTACGATATCCTACGTAAATTGTATAAACAAGGATTTCGTATCATATCCTATGAGCCGAATGGCTGCTATGGGAAAAAAAATAATGTATTTGGTCTGTTTGAAATCGTTTTTCGAAAAGAAATTTGATTTTATAGGACTTTAAAATCTACATGTTTGAAATAAATTATGTTTTTGAAAAACATATATTATAGCTCTTTAATTGATTAAATTTTCTAGTTACTTGTTCGTAGAATCATTAATTTCAGGATAAATTTTATAATATGAAATTAGTATATTGTAGTGTGATATTGAGCTTATGTACAAATGTTTTATACCTTCGAAAAATATTTTTTGTTACTTTAAAACTATCTTTATTTGTTCAGAAGTTAATTAAAAAAATATTATTGTATCTTTGTGTGATATCAGTGTTTCACAGTTATTTAATTTATTTTTAATACAATAAATTATTATAAAAACTATTAGAAGTTCACCTTTTCTAATAAATTTACATATTTTTTATTAGTGATTTAGATTTATTTAACTGTAAAAATAACTACATGTAATATAATTTCTACAAAAAAAAAATACTTTTGTTCCCACGTAATCTTCAAAAACTTTAATATCCCTCTATGGTCCTTCGACTCAATTATTTATCCATTTTTATGAACTGCCTGTATATATAATTAAAATAGTTTTTAATTGATTGTAATAAATAAAAAAATAATGGTGAGAAATCATTTGTCATTTTAATGTACTAAAAAAGTTATATGTATGTACTTTTATGTAACTTGTGAATGTAAATAGTTAATTGGTCAAAGTTTAGTATTTAATATAGTTGTGATTCATATTATATAGTATACAGAATTTATATATTCCTGTTATGGCAGGAAAACTACCCCCTTTGAATAATCTAATATTCCCTAAACATTCTACCTCCCAATATTTGATGTTACGAGTGTACTTATTATATACTAGCGGGAGTACCTGGGATTACATGGAATTATTAGGCGTCAATAAGCAGACATACTTTGCTTTAAAAATATAGGTATGTATCCCATTTATTTTCTTAATATAACACTGAGCTTTAGTTGCGCACGTTGATTGCTAAATTTCTTTTGAAGTCACATTCATTTAAAAAAAATGCATAAATCTTTTTTTTTATAATATCACGCGCTGAGCTTTAGCTACACAAGTTTATTGTTAAAAATGAGTTTCCAGAGACACACTTTGCTTTTTTAATGTAGATTAGTAAAAATATAATGACTGTATAAAATAAAAAATATAATATTTTGTGTAAATTTACTAATTAGTACGACAGATTGATTTTGTTGGGCTCCAAATTCTTACCTGGGACGTTGCATAAAATAACTTCATGACCAATGTATTGCCTTCTATTCTTTCGTTTTTACCTGTGTATGTTTTAGATTTAGTTTAGACATAAGGGGGCGGGGGGAGTCGGTGAGGGGGAGGGGAGTATCTGAGCTGGGTTTTTGTAGGATATTAAAAAATACTATAAGCTCTATATTAGTAATTTTAAATTATTATTCTAAAGGTCACTGGAAAGTTGTCGTATTGTCCAAGAATAATTCCCTAGTTGTTATATATATAGTTTTTTACAAAATATTTAGAAAAAGTCTATGACGTTATATAAAAGGAAGATCACTCAATCATAAAGTACAATGTTGTTCTGTATACCGGCTGGCACATTTCAAACGATACAATAATACATTTATATTTCAACCGGTACAAGCAGTACTCTATAACTAAATAAGTCATCCGATGGTGTAACTACCCAATTTTAGGTTCTACCCATCCCTTTACCCTCAAATGATTACATAAATTCCTGTAAGTTTATTTCCGTGTAGGTGTTCAACACGTACCGTAAATTCTTAGGCTAAAAAATTATGTGTCCTGTGATATTCCCCATTTTATTATTTTTAATATAAATTTCAAATAATTATATATATGTAGTTGCAAGTTGACTTTTAGCGAGTCAGGTTGTGTATTTAACAATTAAACAGTATCCAGGACTACCAAAAATTAACATGTTCAACACTAATTATTTATTAAGTTTTTTGAGGAACAGGTTATGACACATTTTTTTTTAAATTATAAAAATCGACCAAATGCATAAAATTGTTGAAAAATTATAAAATTAAATTGATAAAGAATCGAGTTATATTCATTTATTGAAAACGCATAAAAGATTAGTAAAAAGATGGGGAGAATTCCCATTTATACAATAAAAATATGATGGGTAGTACGGTTTAAATGTCCGCTGAGTCCATATGTCTCACAATTGTTTTGTTTAGGAGGAGGGGTCTTTTTTGGGCTACATGCATATAATATCATAGTGTATTTGCTATGATTGCCTCCACTTTGAAGTAATTTTTTCCTCTCCTCGTTTTGTCAATGAGCCAATCTGACCACTCGAGACTTATACCAAATCTATCAGTATTGATACTCTCCACCACAGATTAAAGGTCTCATTCCCTCACAAAGCAAAATACACGGAACTAAGATACCACAGCTTCTTTGCAGAAAAAAACATTCACTCTTCGTATTATTCAATTTGCTGGTAAATATCGAGGAACTACATCTATGACCATGCAGGAAAGGGGTTCGAGTGAGTTTTTCAGATTGATTTTTTTCTTTTTCGATATTAAGGTTGTTCCAACGCTTTGCCACTAACAAACTTGGTGTTAATTGTTTTTTTGGTAATGATTTTTTGTTTGTTTTTATTTTATTTGCACTTATCCAATTCCTATAAAGAAAGGAGATTGGCGGGCCTGGTTGTAGGAAATTAGCAGCACGAGTCAAGGAGGTTACCCCTGCATGAAAAATCCAATAGGCAATATTCCTTTTAATCTTTTTAGCTTGCCTGTTTAAATTCAGGTATGTTATATATAATATTAAACGATAGTTCTTTGGAAAGGGTTATTGTTGAGTGGTTACATAATTCAGAAAAGTGGAAACCAAATACTCTTAGTGATAACGATAAAAATGAGGTACATGAGAATTGAGAATATTTTAATTTATTTACATTCAATTATTTTTCTAAAATGTATAATGAATAATCAAATTTAACATTATTTATTGTTTACTAACGCGACCCAGATATCTACTTGAAAATGAGAAGCCCTAGTAAGTTTGTAGTTGTAAAAGTTGAGCATTCACATATTTACTTATCCAATTCATATTATAAGCAAACTAGGAAATGTTAAACAACCTTTAATAAAAATCAAGAAAAGGAGAAACTCCCAATTTATTTTCTACGTCATATTTATATATGTATTTGACAATACCAAAATGACAAAAGTTGGGAATTTGGTATCGCCCCATATTTTTTATTTTGCATTTATTCTTCTAAACAAGAAAATAACCATCAAACCTCCAAAAAAATGGTCCTTCAAGGACGGGTTTTGCTTTGAAAATCTGTAAAATTAAAAAAATATATACAGGGTTGTTTTTGTAAAATTATCGATTAGAATCCAGTTACAGAATTTTTATTTTCCTAAGTATTATAGATGAAACATATATTTTGGAAAAAATATTCAAATAATGTTTCTCTAACTGACCTCATCATATGAGTATTTGAGTTTCCAAAAATGCAGCCAATAAAGAAATAATATCTTTTGGTACTACGTATTTCGCGCATGCCTATTGATGTTTCTCTTTATTTTTATTACTCAAATCAAATTTTTGATAGAAAATGTTTTATATATTATTATCAAATATACTTTTGTTATTCATTTATGCCAAGTAAGACAACCTATTTAACCAATTTATAATTTTGGACTCCAAAAACTCTCAATTAAACTCTTAAAAATACGACCTTTTATTTATTATTCCTTAATTTTTAGTGCTGATTTGTTTTTATTAAAGTATATTTTTATACTTTTAAAAACTCTGTAACTGGATTCAAATCGATAATTTTACAGAAACAACCCCAAAATTTTATATTTTTGAGATTTTAGAGATTTTCAAATTAAAACGCGTCTTTGAAGGACACTTTTTTTTAGAGGTTTGATGATTATTTTCTTGTTTAGAGGAATAAATGCAAAATAAAAAATATGCGGCGATACCAAATTCCCATGTTTTGTCATTTTGGTAGAGTCTAATTTATATACAACCCAATTTTTCAAAGATATATTTGAGTCACTGATAGAATTTGTAAATCAATGATATGAGTTTAGATACCAAATAGTTGTAGCTAAAGTTCATAACTTTTTTTTTAAAGGTATATATATTGAACACAATATGGTCTTTCTTATTATTATTTTAGTGTTTAATCAATTTCGGCTAATTCATTTGAATTTGTCCCATAGTCAAAGGATTAATAAATATTGTTGTTTTTTATTATAAAAGTAGTCAATAATTCCTTGAAAATTACAAATTTAATCCACACTCAATTTTGAGAAAAATAATTGAAGCTTGCTTTTGTGCTGACGGGCCATAATTGATAATTAAACAAAAAAATTCTCCCTTTTCTTCTTCATTAACAAATTAAAAAAGTAGAATATTATGTAATTTATTGTACTTTCAAGATGTTGTTGCTCCTATCTATGATGTACGTCAAATGTCTTCTGATTCACAGTATATAATATTATGCTATGTAGAATCTTGAGTCTCTATGATAATTTTTCCAGTGTTTTCTATGGAACAACAAAAAAAATTAAAATTTTTTTTAACTTTTTCAGAAAGGAAAAATCAAAACTTCCGTATGTTATCATCTCTTTTTACTCTATGTGGAAGTTTTAGGGAAAACGTTATAATTGTTTTAAATATTTTACTTTTTAACTTCAACAAGTGGTATTTTGCAATTAATAGTTATGGCTCTTAAATTTTTAGCCTGAGACAACATTTTGGATGCTGACCGCTTTTGCAAACCCAGAAGGAATTCATATAAATAAACTTTTTAGTAATACTCTATAATAATCTATGAATAGAATAAGGAACAATTAAAATATCACAATATCATTACTTAAAGATAATTTTTTAGTTTTTATTCAATATCTCAAAGAAAAAATAGGAAAAAGTAATTATTTTTTACAATAGTTTATATTTTATTATAAAACTGTAATGCTAATTTTGTAGTATTAGTATTTTTTCGAGAAAAAATGCATGTGTTGCAGCTATCCTGGTCTACTCTACTTCAATTTAATTAATTATTCTCAACACTTAGCTAGTAAAATTTACATAATTTTAGGTTGATCTATGTCGGTAGATATATATCTACAATTTTTTTTCTTTGAAAAAAAAATCCTCTTGGTAATTAATCCTGGTGGTCTGGTCCTTACACTTCATTTCCTCTATTTAAATCACAATGTTATAATTGAACAATAGCTCAAATTGACACCTTTTTCTTTCTCATGACAAAAATACCGCAAAGGTCTTGTTATCTATTTAAATAAGTATTGTATAAGGAAAACATCAAAGGAATGAAACAAATTATAAAAAGTAAAAAAACAAATAATAATAATAATAACCTAAGCATATTTAAGTTATATAATCGATCACTTACATGTAGTCCCGTAGACATAAAAGCAAGGTAGTCTTATTTTTCTCAATATTTAGTCAGAATTAAATTGTATTCTTCATTTAATTACTGTCCATTTCTATTCACAAATAATTCTAATGACGTATTTGAAGGACTGCAAATTGTACTTGAAGAAGCAAAAATTCATTGTCGCAGTAAAAAAAAATGGAATCTGGCTCATTTTATTTAAAACATCTTATAGGGGATAATTTTAGCCTCTTTAATGCAATAAAGGTTTAACACTGTATGTAGTTGACATTTTTTGTGTATCTCAACTTATTTCATAACTTTAAGTATAAAGGCCATTATTATGTTATAAATGTTAAAGTAAAAGAACTTTATGACACTCAACAAATAAGTTTATATTTAACAAACAATATTAACTAATTATTAGCACCATATTTATGATATACAAAAAAATAATGTCAAAAAGAATTTAATTAGTTATTGGACAAAAACAGTCCAATAATGTAAGTTCTTTAAATATCTACAATGATGCAGCATAAAAACCGATATATTTACATTCGATAAAAAAATATGTTTTTACGAGTTTGTAGTTAATTAAATCATAAATAAATCATATTATTAATAAATATTTTTTTTAAATTAGAATTAATTTTTCGATATAAAAAAAACACGATAAAAACTTGTAAATTATAGTTTTTAGTAGAAAAAATGTTGCTAAGTTATATTATTCATTTTAGATCAAGTAAAGGAAAATTCACTACCAAGATAATGAATTAATTATTAGCCCATTGATGCCAATCTTGATCATATGAACACATCTAATCTGTGCTATGAGCTCGGAAAGTCATTTTTACTAAAGCTATTAGTAAACACCTGCACAATTTCATTCATTTTTACATACCAGCATTTCATATTTTATACAATTCTTAACATATAGTAAATTGTATATTAATGAATTATAATGTACAGTGTTCTCTGTACTTTTTTTATACTGTATATGTAAATTTATGATATACAACAGGGAATACCAAATACAATGTACCCTGTATACACGCTTGATGCTTTTTTTTTTTTTTCTTTGATCAAAAATATGTACATGATATACATCAGGGAGCACTTTATACTGTGTATTCTGTATACATCTCGATACTACATGCAAAACGCCTGAGAGTTTTAATTAAAATGACTTGGTTGCTATTTCTTAGGTCAAAAATGCTTTAATTTCAAAGCATACATTCATACGTACAGATATGCATAGTTTACTTTAACCATATTTATATTGTTCAGAAGTTCAACTTTTTTTAATCCTGTGTATTTAAATATACTTACGGCTTCTATGGGTAAGTATATATGTTCAAAATAATTCCCCCCCATCCCCTCCCCCCCAAAAAAAACGAATTTGCGACTAAATTATTACTATTTTAATAGTATCCACAAATCATTAACAGTATCTAATTATTTTTTCTCTGTCGATTTTCTACTTTACTTTTTATTGTTCTTAAAGTTAATTGTTTGAACTGTATTTAGCTGTTTATTGGTTGTAAACAATTGCCTGAGCATATAATTTCAAATCTATTTCTTTCTCTTTTTGGAAAAGTACAATAAAGATTACCAATTGTTTTATTGGTTTATGTTCAAACTATTTAAACATAAGAACTGGATATAACTGAATTATATGTATAAACATATCGTTTGAGAAATGCAATAAAGATTGCTATGTGTTTTATTAATATGTATCTAACACTATTTAGATGTAGGAACTTCAAATAAATCACATTCATAATGCTTCATGGAAGCTTTCTGACGAGTCATAAAAAGTTTTTGCTATAGCAAATATTGGTCGGCTACCCATTCCTTTTCAAATGGTAAAATTGTCTTCCAAACAATTATCGATGAGACTCTTTGAACATATTGATGTCACACAAATATTTGTTCAATAATCTTGTACATCAATATTAAAATAGAAAGTGACCTATAGAAAACTTTTACCATCGAGTGCCATTATTATTTTTTACTCTAATAAACATGAATATATTAGAAGGTAAGATTTTTTTTTTTTTCGCAAAAATATTGTATAATCAATTTTAGTTGAGTTTGTGTTTTAAACTCTTTTGTAATCTTAACAATTTTGAATTGAATTTAATTTGTTTATTTTAATTTTGAAAAAAATCGTCGTGTATAAACCTCTCATTACTCGTTATTTATGCAAAACACACTATAATTAATATAGCATTAAACCAAAAATGTTATTTTTATCATAAATAAAATTATTTTCAATTTTTTTGAAAATTAACAAAGTTGTGTGATTCTAAAAATTAAATATAAAAACCGTGATTGATGAGTAAAGTAATTTATTATAAAAGTTAGATAAACATATTTATTATTAGATTAAATATAGGCAGAATTATACATATTTATTTTCTAAAATTACAAAGGTGGCATATATATCAAACATTAATAAAGAGATTATATAAGAGTTGAAAATTACTCTTCTAAAAGTTACAATTTCGTGGACGGTATCTTAAGGTATACAAACAATTTATTCCAAAAAACTTTTGTTATTATAATCTTCAATCCTTAACAAATCTTCCCCTTCAAAATGAAGTTGTTTTGGGATCTACAACCCTTGATTTTTTTGAAGAGAGAAAATAACATCAAAATTTAATTTCTCATGTCATTTTCACTCATTTGGACAACAAATATTTTAAATTACAGAACCGCTTTAATTTAAAAGAGAGAATCACAAATACTTGAAGATTATGATAAAAGAAGTTTAAAGAAACATATGATTATACACGTATAGTAGAGTGTTCGCTAATTTGCAAAGTTGTCCAAATTCAAAAATATCATGGATCACAAGATGGGTATAGAGGTTGGTTATGATTTTATAAAAAAAAATTCTTATGTTCTTTCAAAAACTGTTACCGTCCATCCGGTCAAAATTCCAGTCTACCTGAAGTACTTCAAAATGAGTTCAAATTAAAAAAAAAGAAAAATATATTATTACAATATTTTACTTTTGTTTGTATTTTTTTTTTACTTTATTATATAGTTGGTTTTTATAAAATAAAACTCATTAAGTAATTATTGATGGGATGCAAGTGTAAATAAATAACTATAGATTTTCTATTTATTTAGCAATTTATAATATTAAACTTTTCAATAATAAACCTACTTTATTAATTTTTTCTGTTTACAACAAATTTTATTATATAAACTTTTTTAATATTTAACATACAAATGGGTATATACAATATACATACATAGTTTTAGGAAAAGAAAAGGAAGATACTCCAAAATATTAAAAACTTTCACAATTCTGATTTTCAAACCATGGATAAGATAAGTAATTCGGGAGGATTCTTCTCATGAAGAGGGATATAATTCACTCTAAAAAACAAACAAAAACATGCAAATGTATCATAATCCAGTGAGATATTCGTGAGGTATGGTTTTGCCGTGAGAGCTGAAACTGATTATGGCAATCCCTTATTGATAGATTTTAAACTTTGTAGTTCAGAAAATTTGCTCACCACAAAAAAAAAAAAGTATTTTACCAAGCAGAAAAATATTTTAATCCGCTACTCCACTAACACACACACACACAAAGAAGGATTTATCTATATCAAATTCGATGGACTCACAAAATTTTGTTCCCAATTTCCCAAAAAATAAACCTTGGAAGAACATAATACTGTTATTTTAGAACCCAAAGCCATATCACTAAATCATTTCACACTAATATTAGTAAGAGCACTACACATTGAAAATGAGTTGCATGCCATAATTGCTGAATCTGGTAGTGTCAATACCCTCAGAGCTATTGGAAGTAATGGTGCCCCTGTAACACGGGATATTAAGGTCAAATAACTAGAAAATTGAACAAAAATTGGGAAAACTTTTGCAATGGATAATTTATTTACTTAATATGAATGAACTGACTTTAAAAAAAATTTATTTGAATACTATGAAACATAAATAACAGGGCCAAAATCCGATGCAATTCTCAAATTTCCAACTTTTTATGTAAATGGACAATTCAAACAATGTATAAGAGACATAGATAAATATTTATTAAAATGTTTGAGGAGAAATCAACAATTCTTTGTCCAGATTTTTCAGATTGTACAAAAAGGGCATCATTATGTACCTTAAAAGTTTCTTTAAAAACATTCCTAGAACCGGGCAAGATGCAAAGAGCAATTTAAGATTTTACATCCAAAAAATTCATCAATTGAGCTTAAAAAACTTGTTAAAAGGATTTTTAATGTATGTGGTCTTATATTTCTTCATATAAAATATTCCCTTGCACCAAACACGAATCGACAACCTTTTTAATTTCAATAAATCAAACAAACTAGCATCTCAACTCTGTAGAAACAAATGAAAGATTGGTCTCATTCAGGCAAACTCCTTCTTTG
The DNA here is from genome assembly GCF_016086655.4 of Lepeophtheirus salmonis. Classification (NCBI taxonomy): domain Eukaryota; kingdom Metazoa; phylum Arthropoda; class Copepoda; order Siphonostomatoida; family Caligidae; genus Lepeophtheirus; species Lepeophtheirus salmonis. The sequence continues at coordinate 22,249,898 of NC_052138.2, read as the reverse complement.
CACATCCACAAAATGTTCTTAAACGAGCCTTGTTTGATTAAAAGCTAAAAAACAAAAAAGTTCAGATCATCTTACAAGAGTATAAAAGAAGACAAAAAGGTCAAGTCAGACTGAATTTTGTCCTACAAATTAATTTCTAAATTTACGTCCAGCAAATTACCTAGATTTAATTAACTTGACTACAAATCTTAAAAATTAAAAAACTGAGCCTTCTCTAATATTTGATTTAACAAATAATTAATTATTAAAATGTGCACAAGCTGAAGATTTAATTCTACAATTTATTACGTGTCCTTCTCAAAACGTTGAAAGATGTGTAGAATTAATAGCAAAAGAATCCTAGAAAATATATAATCAAGAAAAAAGACATAAAAATGTAATTGTCACACATCACGTAAGATCAAAATTGAATAAAAACTGTCAAAAGTTTGATCTCATGAATGAATTTACTGAGTATTCAAAGATTAAAAGACTTCACATGTATATCCTCATTCTAGATCTAGAAAAAATATTATAGCATAAATTGCTAAATAAATAGAAAATCCATAATTATTTATTTATATTTGTATACCGTCAATAGTTACTTTATTAGATTTAACTTACAAACCCGACTACATAGTAAAAATGAAAAATTACAAACAAATTAAAAAAAAATTATGAAAAAATATTTTTTTTTTCATAGGACCTCGTGCCTTTTCCAAATATTTGAGACCAAAAATTGTCAATTGATATCTTTTTTTGCTCGCGCAGGTTTGAACAAGATATCTAACAAAAAACAACAACAACAGCTGCGTAAGTGGATGCGTTTGCCCAAGAGAGTGCACCAAAAAGGCGACGTATATAGCGTGCATACTCTTTATATACGTGTACACGCATGGAAAATGTGGTAACCTTTACAGATCTGTTTTTTATCATATCATATGAAAATTTTACAGGAAATAATTAACTGTAATTAATTACCTTTAATATAATATTTTCTATCATTAGTAACATACTTATACAAACTGTGAAATTGTCACTTTTTAATAAGCAATCGTCGACTGTTCTCTAAGATCTCTATTAATGCATATTGTAAATGGCACCGTTGTAGTTTAAGTAAATATATATTATTAATTCTTCTATCATTTATTAGAAAAATATTTGTTTTAAATAGATATTACCTTAGATTTCTTGAAACATAGCTTCTATATATATATTTAACTGCCACTATATTTACGACATGCTGTATAAATGTACATCTATCTAATTGATTTGCTAAAAGTATGGAAAAGTTATATCATATGTTTTTTAATTAATTAATATTTTGGAAGTGCAATATATCATGATACATAAATATTTTTATTTTAAGATAAATTAATGTTTTTATGTATATGTATGTATAATTATATATATTTTCCTTGAAGGAGCTTCAAACTAATTAGATAATGCTTCTATTTAGTGAAATATAATACATATTTTTGAAATTGCCTCTGAACGAGGTCCCCGGATTTATAATGTTAATTATGGGATCCTGTTAGTAAATAATGAATAATTTTAGAATATAAATATTTCATTTTATATTTTTAGAAATTATTAAACATAATGTGTTGCAAGCTAGTCTTTTCTTAACTGAAAATGAGAGATTTGGTTTTTCCAATCTGACTTACAAAAAAAAAAAAAAAATAGTAAGTGATAAACAGGCTAACTTTTGCTAGGCTAGGTATATATGATTAGGTAAATGCAACGTATATTATGAAATAATTAATTGCAGGAATTCTAGTAAATATAAAACTCCAATAAATACCGGGAAAACTGGATTTCTAGAAGGAAACGGAAGCTAAATACAAAGTAATATTTATTGTAGGATTCTATTTTGTATGATCTTTGAAACTCATACAAAAGATGAAATTAAAATCAATTTAAATTAAATTTATTATTGTCTTTATTGGAATAAGATATATGTATATAAGCAGTTTATTATTATCATATTTGTAGAAGAACCGGAGACAGTTCCAATACATCACGGTTGAAACACTTCCTTATTCTTTAACATCCAAAAAGCGACAGTCATAAAATGTATATTATCATTGTACAATATAATTCATATGAATATAAAAAACTCAATAATTTTTGTTTATGTTCCTTTGAACTTTTGAATAAAAACTTATTTCAGTGGTAAAATTATTATTTGTCTGATAATAAGGTCGGTTGACAAAATTTGAATCTTTAATTTTTTTGCAATCAGAAAATATAATTTTATAAAAATTCAAAACTCACTCAGTGAAAATAAATTTGAAATATTGTAACACTAAGTAAAAAAGGGACAGTTGCAACAAGTAGTTCAATTTTTCTAGCATTTTAGATTTAGTTGTACAATTACACTTCACATTAAGCATTTTTTTTAGATAGGGTTGGACACTAAATTTTTTTTGTTATTTATTAATCATCTATTGTACAAATTGATGATTAATTTTGGAGTATAAATAGTTAGAGTACATTTCTTAATCTACGATTAAATTAGAATGTTAATGACTCAACATCGTAAAAAATCTAATTATTTGTAAATCAAAAAATATTATTTAATTTATTATTTTTAATTTGTTACTCAAATTTGTTATTGTTTAACTGTTAATACCATCACTGGCTAAGAAGATAGTTGCATTCAAATATAATTTGTCGATAAAGCGACGTATCTCTAGGTTAATAAATCATTAAAATTGATCAGTTAATTTAACTATAACTAAAAAAATTAAACAACTTTAGAGCGGAAAACTCATAAAATTAGGAGGAATCATAACTTCATATAGGATAAAAAAAAAGGCTTCATTGAACATACTCTTTTATATAAAAGAATAATACATGCTCAAAAATAATTTACATATATAAATAAAGTTATTCTTTTTTATTTAATCACACCATTATTTCTAGTTCCATGAATTTTCCACTTTACAATTTGTAAAATATATTATATGGTTAAAATTATTTAAAAATTTTTTATATTTCAGGTCTCACAACTCAACCTTGGATTGAGTAAAAGATCCAAAATTTCATTTATGGTATACTGTCAAAAATAACATATTGTAAATTTTAGTCAAATCTTACTTGAAATGGAAATTCTTAGAAATTTCGATATTTGCTTCTATATTTTATATGGTGCAATCAGAAAAGATTAGATGAGAATGGAAAATAAATTTTCGTTCAATTTTTGAAGCCAAGGAATGCTAAATAGACATGGTACTCAAACTTAGATAAATGAATGAATGCATTTATTATGATTTATATATATACTTCAGAAAGAGTGTGACACAAATTTAACCTCTTAGGTAAAAAAATCCAAGATAATATTTATTCATTACTAAGACTTTTCAAGTTTGTCCTTCATTAAAATCACTCTCTCTTTTAATAAATGGTCATTTTTCTGATATTTCTACACTGGGATCAAATAGATGAGTCCATAATTTATATCTCAAATACTATTATTCAAATAAATTAGTCTCTCATGAGTCTACTATTTCAATCAAATAAGACTTAACTAATAAGCAACATGTTTTTAAATTATTACATGTACAAAAAAAAAAACAGAGACACGGATTTCAGAGTCTAATATAAGTTTTGTGACTGAAAATCAGCACTTTTGCCTTAAAATATTTGCCTTAGGACATCTTGCTTTAATTCATTTCTTCTTTAAGCTATTTTCCTCAAAGATATTATGCTATAAAGTATAAATAAATAATTATTGAATTATGCCTAAAACTTCCATACATCCATACTATCAAAATCTCACTAAGAGACAAAATAGATAATAAAATGATTATAATAAGAAAAGTAAAAACAAACTAACAGGACAACTATTCGAACGGAAGAAGTGATAATCTATACTCGACAATTATTTCTCAGGCAAATATTGAGCACCCTCAGATGTTTCTAATAAATTTTTATTTTTTATTTTTCTATAGATATTGCATCCTTTGGATATGAATCTGTTGGCAAAAGAAACAAACCAATTGTGACAAAACAGATACAAAGACTGAGGGGAATCTAATCATTTGTAAAGTATCGGATCGGATCAGAAATATTTTTTTAAATGATATCGGATCGGATCAAAAATATTTTTTTAAATGATATCGGTTCGGAAAATATTTTGACATTAAATCATGTCTATTGAATAACAGAGATATATTCATATTTTAATATTAAATTTCATAATAGGTTGGGGATTTTTTTTTGTATTGTATTTTCGCCTTATTTCAATATATGCCAAAAAGAATCCAACTTTATCATGCTCTTCTCGTAGAAGCCTTTGTTATATTGGTAAAAAAACTTGAAACCCCAATTTTACAGGAGTAAAGTTACTAAAATAGAACAGCAATACATCAATCAGTCTGGTCTAAAATGTAATACTGTATTAATTTAAAGGTCATTTGAATAAAATCAGGATTTTAATTTTGGATAAAATATAAATTAAAATTGTAGTACTTATAATTTATAATAGACTAGTAAATCCATAAAATTAATTATCCAGACTCTCCAGGATATTATTATACTTACATCAATTATTGTCAAATGAGACCATTCTTGTTATTTTTATCATTTTATGATAACTAAGTTTGATCCAAACTGTTGCTAAATACCAAAAGAAAATTATTAAACCAAAATATATATCTATAAATTAATTCTATGAAAAAACGCAAAAATTTAATTCCAAGGGGTTATTTTATTTTCTTGTTACGTCTGGGTACAAAAAGGCAAACAATATTAGAATAGCCATTAATTGGCTGTAAGGAGGAGATATTGTAAATTTAGTAATTTTTAATTCAGTGTGAGAAAATCTATTATAAATAATATTAAAATGATTTGATTTCCAATTTAATATTACATTCGTTCCCTTATCTAGGTATACAATAGAAAAGATTTCTATAAAATATCCCATTCCATGTAGTATTTATCCAAATATGCACTCATTGACATGTATCCTTGCAACTTCAAAAGACTCCAGATATATACCACATACGTGCTATTAATGACGTTGAGACGCTTCACAGGACTTAAAAAAATAAGCTTAACCTCTCTTCCTCCCACCTTGGATAGTTAACAAAGATTTCATCTACCTTGGAACAAGACCCACCGAATGCAAAAACATCTATACGGATAGGAATATTGTCTTAATTAAGGTAAATGGGAATTTAAAAAAATAATATGTGTTAGTAACAGCAAGATATGAATGCACTTCTTAATTATTCTTCCTTACAGAGTGTACAAGCTATCTATGCCTATGGCGTACTCTCTTGGGAAAACGTAGGCACTTAGGTAGCTAATTTTTGTTTGTTAGATAGCTTGTTCAAACCTACACCAGTTAGAAAAAACTGGAATCAATTGACGAATTGGTTGTCCTAAATATTTGGAAAAGTCACGTAACCGGTATTGGAATCCAAGCCAAGATTAACAACCCAATAATTGCTCAAACTCTGGGACTCAGTGAGACGTAGTTTGCAAGTAAGAAGGGAATTTGAGGCCTCTAAATGTCATGTAAACGAGGTTTCCAGCCCACGTCATGGTTGTACGGTAGTTAGCTCCGAAAGCCATATTATGTATCCTTAAGTGTTCCCCAAGGCCAGGTTATGTTATTAAGATCATTATTACATTTCAGGTTTGGTGTTTCTAAAATCTTCATTCAAAATAATATAAACTGTGATTGGTCAATTTAATTGCTTGTTCGAACTTCATATAGTTTTAAAGCAACTTACAATGACTTTGCTTCATCAATATTTCAATAAAGATAGAAGTCGATTCGGAATCTAACTACTTTTAAATCTGAACAACAAGATAGAGTCCAATTAAACAAAGAGTTTTGTTATTTTAAAAACGTTAATATTTTATTAATTTACCTATAAACATAGTAATTAGATAGTCTGTTCAAAATAGTTTTTAATTATTTGATTTTAAACTGCAAAATCTAACCAAATAAGGAAATTTGTTTTTTAATATAAGGATGAGTATTTTTTATACTTTTTCAATTTTTAAAAGCTGAAATATATAATTGAAATTTCTTGTTGGTTGTATTTGATAATTATTTAAAAAAAAAGTTTTTTTTATAATTGAATTTTTAATTATATTAAATAAAACAACAAATAAATGACTACTGTCAATTTGTTAATTAAATTTTATTAGACCTGGATAGTCTTTAGTTATGAATGAAAATTGAGTTTCCTTTTTTACCCAAATAACTTGAACTCCTTTTGGAACACAATTCAAATGTAATTTTCTCTTCAATTCAGATAAAGATGAAAAATTCCTATCATCCATAAAAATTCAGACAATCCATGAACTTTATTAATTGTTTTCTTCCTTTGAGCTTCAGCACAAGAAAATTTGGATTTTCTTCAGATGCTCTGCTTAATCATGGAAGTATAATGAAGATTTTGTATATTCTGTATGAAAATCTTTTTCTTTGAAATGAAGGGAACAAATACGTTTCTTTTTACTATCAACTACTTTTCCATTTAAAAATATTACAAAAAATACTGGCTAAGGTATTTTAAGATGTATTTACAAAAATATAAGTAAAATATAATTTTTAAATCATTTTCCAAACTCCAATAAGTTGTTTCTTAGTTGAAAGTCAAATTCATTAAAGTTATTATGTCTCTTGAATTTTTCATATAGTTTTTTCAAATTAATTTAATTTTTTAAGTACAATTCGATTCTTTTTTTTTGTGTTATTGTATTGACTGCAAAAGTCAAAGAAGTATCAAAATAGAGATAAAAACCATATAATTTTGAGGTATGATAGATTTTCATTTTTCTAAAAGCTTTTGATTTTTGCATCAAAATCGATGAGAAGAAGCTTCTTTATGTTCTTTAAAATCTTTTACCTCAATTTTTCCAATTTTACAAAATGGAACTAACGCATATAGACGGCATTTATATTTTTAACAAATAATACTGTTTTAAAATTTTGTATACATTGAATTTAGAAGACTTAAATGGATACTTATAGTTAGGCTAATTTATAAAGTTTAAAAATATTTACATTAATTTTTTAATTAGTATTAAAATATTCCAATTTTTGACATGTAGCTTATTCATTGCTGTATAAAATTCAAACAGAACTACTTCATTGTTCAATGTATTTAGGAAGGATTACTAAAAAGTTTACATGATATTTTTCCTTTGTTATTATTATAGAAAATGTGAGCTTCTGAAGTTTTCTTTTACTTTTAAAATTTCCACTGATCTACATATCAAGTAATTCATAGCTAAATATACACCATTTAGGAAATCAGTGTTCTTGATGGAACACAGACTACAAAGTACCTACATCAAATCACTGCTATAAAAAGTATCTAGTGAACAAAGAAATTAATGTAACTATTTTAATCTGAACTATATTGGTTTAAATTAGCTAAACATTTGAAATTATGTATATTCCATAACCTAATTTAAGACAAAATTGTATTTTCTTTTTTCAATTCTTTTACTGTGAGATTTTGAAGTGGTTCATTAGAAATTTAAAGTTTTTTTAAGCTAAAGCAGCTGATTGTCTGTTCTTGCTTATGTTTATGAATATGAACAATTTTCTCTACATAACATATTTCAAAATAGATTTTTAATTGTTCCAAAAAACATGTGGTGTAGCATTTTTTCGATGATTCACTAAGTTTTCAACACTAGAATTTCATAACTTAGAAAGTATTTTTTTCCCTTTTATTAATCCATTGTGAAGGTGCTCAAATTGAGAATTCGAAAACTCAAATATATATAGTATGATTAGTACGACGCTTTAAGACAAAAAGTGATCAGATCGACAGGATATAAAAAAAATATATTTTTTAGCTTCTGTCTCAAGATTAAACTAATATGTAGATATGTAGGAGTTCGACTTGTTTAGATGATATTAAATATGCATCATAGTCCCTTGTATACTTTTTTCCTTTTTATTTTAGTATAAAGGAATGATCATTTTTACTCAGTTAAAATAAAGAGATTTAAATCTTAACATTGGTCACCCCGATGTGACATCATGCCTCCTACAAAATTTCATTTTGATGGTCAAGACTTGCAGACAATGTCCCTCAGATCGAACAAAGTACGTATTGAAAGAGGTCAGCAACTTAACTCTTTCCGTAGCAGAACTACGTCTTCCAAAATTATCTGCAATGGATCCGGAAAATTGGTTTCGAAGAATTGAGCTGCATTTTTTGATGAAAAAGATCAATGAAGATCAGACCAATTCTTGTTTAATGGCTTCAGCATTACCTGGTGAAGTTTTTAGGTCTATTCCTATTAAAAAAGAATGACTCATGTATGATTGTGCAAAAAAGGCAATTTGATATAAATATGGTCCAAAAATTCTGATATGCTGGGTGATTCGTCGGGATATTCCCCTAGGAATTTTTTTTATTTTTACTTTACAAATTTAGAAGATCAACTGAAATACTTCACTAAAGTGCAAGCAGGCCTTCGCTTGGCAAATACTGGAATTTCTTCTTGCTCCGACTGATCAGTTCGTTTTTGGTGTTGTAGGTTTGTCGTGCAATGGCTTTCCACACACAAAAAATTTATCAGATTGAGATCTGGCGGATTTGGATCCCAAAAGTCCGGCAAAATAAAGTCGTCAAAAGGGTATTGGAGCCATTTGATACTTTTTTCGAGGTGTGGGAATGCTGTTACCTCAAAATACCCTCTTTATTAACGTCTCAATGAGCCCCATAGTATTAGCTATTGTCATGTTGTCGCTCCCGGTGCGGATTTCAAGGAGGGCTCCGAGTCTTTTTCCAAATATTTTGAACGACGAATTTGTAAATTTTTTTTTGCAACTTGTGTAAGTTTGAATAAGCCTTCTAACAAAAAACAACAACATTTGCCTAAGTCCCACGTTTGCCAAAGAGAGCACGTCAAAGGAGTCGCATAGATAGTTTCTACACCCTGTATTTAACTGAATATGACAGTTTGTATTTGATCAAGTCCAGAGTATACTCTATGGAATTACTATCAACCCTTGATTGTTCTCTCTTCTTGTAAAAGTGACATTGTTTAGCGGCATGGATTCCCTATGCTTCTAAGGTCATTGAAGCAATATCTTACATGCCACATAATTTATTTATTTCTTTTGGGGATTAGTATAATGTTCATTGTTACAATTGATGTATGAGTTTCTGTATCTCACAAAAAAGAAATCACATTAAATGATTAGAAACGAAATAAAACGAGATTTAATAGGTGTAGTATTATATTTTTATAATCAGGATTAGAAGGAAAGGTGGAGTACCCATTTATGTGTAAGGGATACTTTTAAATCTTGCGTCCTTGATATATGTATAATCTTGATTTATGGAAGATTGCAAGAAGAAAACAGATAAGAAAAACAAAATATAAAAGTACTCATTTTGGTATAAATTGCATATTATGGCGGTTTGCTTGTCATTTTTTTCGAAATACAATTACAGCTATTGGGGAAAAAAATTTTATGGAATAAAAATTACCTAAGCAAAATTGAATTGTCCTACAAGGTCATGTTCAGACCAAATGATGAAAAAGGACAAAACCACATTGTAAAAAAAGATAATTAAAAGACATTTTTAGTTATTTTGCATAAAATAATTTTGAATACTGAGTAAACCTTCAAGTATTTTATAATATAAATTTGGGAACCTTATTTCCCTTTTGACTAATTAATTTCAAGTTCTACAACAACAATGTTCTTTTATATAAAATATTTTCATTAATAATATAATAATTAACGCTTTTTTATGAAAATTTGTTTTAAATGTTAGTTATTTATCATATTTGTATGTAAAAACAACTTTGGAAGTGACTTGCACATAAATAATCTAACTAATTGTCAAGAACATATTGTATACTATATCTATAACATTTAAAAAAAATATTGAACCTCCCTGCCTTTGTTAAATTGATTGTCATATAAGTAATATATGTATACAAAATATATATGATTTGAGATTCAATGCTCATATGTATGAAGTATGAAAAGAAATAAAAAAAGAAAGAATTGAACTTGCATTGAATATTGAATTAGATGTAAGTAGTGACTATAATGAATAGTTATATAAACATTGTCGAAATGTCTGGGAGCATACATTTAAAAAATAAAATAAATTCAGATCTATAAGATAATAGTGGTATTACAAATTAATTCTCTTTTTTTGAACATTCAAAAGCCTTAATTTGCAATTAACACTATAGTTTTTTTACTAGATTCTGTCAATAAGTGTTGGATCGGCCTAAAAAAAAAAGACTGCAGTTCTATCAGTCCGGTCATAAATGCAATTTGTCACCCTAGGATATTTCCTTATTGGTCTTTTATTGTTACTACAATATTCTGAAATAAAATAGTTACTAACTATATTAGTTCAGTTGGGAAAGTTTTCAAAGATACAAGATACCTGAAGTTTGGAGCAGGAGGTACGTGGCTTATTATTGTTCATTTTAGCTATTATTAATTATTTTCTTCGTTTTTATATTCTTCAATTCTAGTCCGCAGTGAAGAAAATAAAATGATAGCTAGGACCTTTGAATGTTAAAAAAGATCAGACCGAAAAAAAAAGGGGGGGGGGAAATCAGTCTTGTAATGATTCAAAACTATTGTCTGTATATCAATGTTGCCAAAATATACTTTTCTGTTTAATTTACACTCGCGAGGTTTTAGAAAAATATCTAGGTATCTTTTTATGAAATGTATGGTAGGAAAGAACCTTGCTTGGTATTTTACTTGCATACTCACACTTTTTAGTGGGAATTATTTATTCATTATTGATAAATCGTATATTCAACATTGTCAAGAATAGAAAAAAAAAAACAATATTATTTTTTTAATCCATATATGGGCATTTTATCTCTACCTGAAAAGATTTAAAACTCATAGAGTTAGTTATGAGAACCATATATGTATCTATAGGTACTGTGTAAAGAAAAATATAAAAATGTTATAACACTACATGTTACTTTTATGATCTATTCGTACACGTTTTTGCAAAAAAACTTGTTTTTATGGATCACCTGCTATGGTGTTCATACTCACTCACAGATTGAATAATTGTGATTTATGTATTTTTTTCTATATTAACGTTATTAATTACTTTGTAATTTCTATCTAGGTATGGTATACGTACGCTGTAAAAGGTCAGTAAGAATATAAAATAACAATGTAAAATTTTTGCAAAAAATTACATAATTTTTATTTTATTTTTTGTAGTTTTTTTCATTAATTTTTAACTATTTATTTTGATGATGTTATCCCACTAGCAACATTAAAAATGTAGAATTTATTTTTTGTCAATTATCCATTTGTCAACATTGGCATTTTATGATGATATCAATATTATCGTATCTCCCCAACTTTTCCTTCAAAAAGAGAAAGAAATAAGGTACAAAATTATTTGTTTGTTTGTCATTCCTTGCCAATGATCTTTGCTATATATCAAATAATTGATTAAAAGAATTCAAAGAATAACAAGAGCCTCTTCTAGTTCAACCAATCACTCTCATCAGTAATTTTAATTTGCTTTAGCTATGAATATACAATTTTTTTTTAAATCTTTGTTTATTAAAAATTTGCTCAAACATTTTTTTTTCTACGAAATAACGACAAAACTAAATTTTATGAAGACGAGACAAAATGTAATAGTCCGAAATGGGACGATACAAGAAGAAATTAATACCTGTTCAAAGAGCTACTTATATTGACAAGAGTAATAGAAAATAGGATAGGGTGTTCTAACAATGATTTGTTGGAATAAAACTTCGTTTTAATGAAATTCCAAAAATTATAATAGTTGGGAAGAACAATTAATTAGTCTACTACAAGATTTTTTTGGGTCATTTTCTTCATTTTTTTAGATGTAAGATTGACAGATGTAATAAAGGTTTATGTTCAATCATAGAGTCTTTGTATCTACTAAGTGGATGACAGGTTGGTTCCCCAAGACACTTCAAACTGTAAAGTTCAGGTAGTTTAGGTCAGGTCTGGCGAGGGCTATATTGAGTCAGGTCTGGCGAGGGCTATATTGAGTCAGGCCAGAAGTTAGCCATATTGTTGCTTTAAAAATTTCGGTTCTTCTTGGATGTATATGAATATAACAGACTTCTTGAGGCTGTAAGCCATCCAAATTTAGATACTTACGGCCTCTACAGCCTTCTCAGCACTGATAACGGTGCAGAAGAGTTTGCATTCGTTTGTTGTTGCACCCACATTTTTATACATAAAGACATGAATCATAAACAAAACTTGTATATGTATGTTTCAGCTGTCTTACTGTACATAATAAAAACTTATAATTAAAATAACTCGTGTAAATGGTAATTTAATTCTACTGAAAGTTTTGGATTTATAAAATAAATATCAAATAGATTCTACTATTGATTGTATATCTGGTGTTAGATTCGTGTATTACTTGAAAACGGAAAAAACTTATATTTACATGAGACACTAATTGTCTGAAAATTACTCAAACTTGCTCAAAATATTTTTTTAGAAAAATTTGACTTTACTACAACTTGAATGATCAAATCTCCAAATATTGGTATAATATTTATTAGTCAAATCTATAATATCACTTATTTTTTGTTATTTATTAAAAAAAATTACATATAAAAATGGAGAATCCACATTAAATACAAATGTTGTCTGGTATACTGCTAACATAGGGGTACTGGCGTATATAAAATATTAACAAAATTGGGATATCTACTTTGGTACTGGTATCGATCCAAAAATATTGTTATTGGAGCAATTAAATTATATTTATACATAAACTATCAAAAATTCAAAGATGACCAATGTGAACATGACATGTTGCAGAATTCAAATCTCGAACTCGAAAAATTTGACACGAAATCAATATTACTAAGTAATTTTTTTATCAATGAATCACCCTGTCCTCATTCCTTATTTTTTTCAAAGACATTCTACGATAACCTGCAGTGCAGGAACTCGATAAATTATTTTGAGTAGAGAAAAAGAAAAGAAGGGGTTTCCGTCCCCTCTCCCCCCCCCCTCATCATCTCTCTTGAAACGTACATTACCTTTATAAATATATATATTCATATAGGTACATGAATTCTTACATTAAAAAACCCGACAAGAAAGGTATTTTTAAAAAGTAAAAATAAAAACTACATTTTTTTTCTGTCAACGTATATTATAAAACCATTTAATGTTACATTGTTGCTTAGTTTAATGTACAGGGTAAGGCAGCAAAGTGTAGACTCGAGAGATGGATTTCAAAATACATCAATAATTTTATAAAAAATAATGTTAACAAAATATATAGACAAGGTTTTTGCCAAACTTTTTTCACTCAATATGGCCACCTTGACTTTGTATAGCAGCCTTTTCACGTTGCCTGAAGGCCATGCAGGAGTTGATGAAAACTAATTTGATTAGTTGTCCCATTTAGCCATAATGGAGGACTTCAGTTAGTCCATATTTGGGGTTGAGGTCCTGTTGGTATCCCTCCCCAAAGTCTAAAGTCCAGTGGGTTCAAATCTGGAGAGGAATACTTTGTTTCCTTCTCCATCGTTTGGAGATACCAATACACAATGTTTTGGAATGTTCAATAAAAGTTATTTGTCTGAACTAACCCAAGTTTCTCCATTCATTATATGATTTATTTATTAGCTCTCTGGATTTGTAGGTTTTTTTATATACTTGTGTCGTTGACTTATTATTTATTAAACATGTAGTTGTCGTATCTTCTTTTCATGTTTTTTTAATCAGAACATGATAATAATGTTTCCATTGTTTTATAAATGTATTGTTTAAATTGAAAAAATATATTTTACCCTTAAAAAAAAGTATATCAAAAACTAAGCACTAAACCTTTCCATAGTAACGAGAAAATAATTATTAATTAGCAGTCCACATTTTGATGTAAGCATTTCATTTGTAATTATTGTGATTTGTGTGTGATTCTGTTATGGATATAAATAAAGAACCGACTAGCAATATAACAGCAAAGAAAACAAATATACTCAAAAAGATGATCTCAATTAATATATATAAATTATTATATTTAAAAACACCAAATACTCCCCCCTTCAGAATTATTTCGGTTTTAAATTGTAAACAGACATTGAATTAGGTTTTCCATTAATTTTATAATTTTTTTTTAAAATTAGTTCATAGGGATTGTTAAAATGAGGTAGTGGCGAAGATCTAATACGAGGGTTTAAAACATTGCATTTTGAGTTCTATTAATCTTTTATAGATTTCATTTTGTGTATTAAATTAAGTACAGTGATAAATTTGGATTTAATCTTTGTACCAAATAGTTTCTTTCAGAGTTCAGTGTTCTTGTAAAATTAAACCCTTGCTTGATGGATGATAAGGTTATGTTTTTAAATTTTATTTTTGTTTAATTTTTTCCAATACTAGGGATCAAGGACGACCTCCTTGATCTGTTTTTATAATTCTTAGGTATCCAAATCTTGATACCCATTTTCTTTTAGTTTTTTAAATTATTTTTTTGGTGCTTACACAAGCCATGGGATATACTTCCTACCCTTTAGCAGGACTATAGATAATAGTTGGATCCATAATATTTTTTCTTGCTTTTGGAAATGGCTCGGTTAAATCTAAGTGGACGGGAAAAACAAAAATTAAATGGAGATTCTATTTGATAAAATGTTAACATTGGTAAACTGTTTTTCTTGGTTCTTCAACAAATTGTGCAATTATGTAAAAATCGTTTGTGTCGGAAGTTATAGAATATCCAAAAATAACGTCCCCCGATCTTTCAAATTAAATTCTTAATTACACGATAAAATTCGTTATGAAATAATGACAAGACCTTACCTTTCATCATTTTAGGAACTATAGGTATACCATCCTTTGCTTGAATATTGCAAGTTATATATTGCACATCGATAATAATAAATTCTGCTAATGGGTATTAAATCATTTGTTCATATCTCTAAGTATTCCAATAAATAAAACCTAATTCTAATAAATTTATTCTTGAAAAGAAATCAGCTGGCACATTATGCCTCCCTGATACATGAGATAAAATGATATTCTTTTCGCTAAACTCTTCAAAATAAAGATGGTATTTGCTGGGCCATTTAGGTTTTTCTCGAATTGAGCGGTAACTAATGGTTTATGATCTTTAAAACACTCTACATTTTTGACTATAGCTGAAATGTCTGACTACTTCTCGTACGGTTAATTGCCAATCGCAATTTTGATTTATAACTAAGTGTATTGGAGAGGACCAACTAGATTTTAGCTCTTCAATTATACCTATTTCAGTAATTTTTGTATTTCAGACTTGATGATTTCTATTTGTTCTATGGTAAATCTTCGTGGACGAGTAAACATTGGCATGCCCCTTGTTTCTATAGTATGGTTTACTCTATGTAAGCTATTGCCTTTAGAGGAATTATCATGCTACGCGGGAAAATTGTGAATTATTTTGTTTACTTTTGAGCGGGAAAAAATATCGTGTATATAATTAATTGCACTAGTATTTTTAATCATTATTTTTATTTGCAACATAAATCACATTATGTACTTTTTAAGGAAATCGAAACCAATAACTCCAAAACTCATATCCGTACAAATTAAATACTTACATAATTAGATACTGGGTCCAATTAAAGTAATTGTACCTTTTGAGTTGAGCAGACAAAACTTTTCAACATTTCTTTGTTTGCAGCCAATACCCTAACACCTGACTCTTTGAAAAATAAATATTGAAAATTAGGAATCAATGACCATTCTGCTCCCGTATCAATAAAAAAGTTGTAAGCCTTTTAATATTATTAATAGGATCAGTAATATTAGCTTGTAATCCAAACAAGTTTGAGTTGTTTATTTTTTAAATGATTGATAGATATTCTTATAAAAATAGAATATAGAGGCAGAACATATATTTTTGGAGTCTTTACACTTAATATTAATATTTTTTACATTAGGCGTCGGGTATCCCCAACGGCAAATTAGTTTTTTGCACTTTAAAGACAACATGAGGAGACAAAAAATGATAAGAATTACTTCCATATTTATACTGAAATTGACATAGGTTTTTTTCTTTATCGTTACAAATATTATTAGTTATGTATCTTTTAGCAGGTAAAAATTCTGACGCACACTTAAGTCTTTTTTATTGATATGATTGGTTTCTTCGAGCGAGTGTACCTTCTCCTCCTCTAACTGATTAATATGCAAATTGATCAACTTATACGCACTCTCCTCTGTCTTCTGACATTGAATGAACTCTTCATAGGGTATTCTCTCAAAACTTAGATTAAGGTATTGGCGAGGGGATAAGGGAAGACATTACCTAACCATATATTCATGTCTCCTTAAAATCTCGTTTATCCTATCCCAACTTCTAGATTCCATTATGACTGTTTTTAATTAATTTCACAAAATCACTAATCAGTTTTTTTTAGGGCCAAGACACTGTTTTAAAAGTTATAATTTTAATTCTTTAAAAGGAGTGTTCGATTTAAAGCACTTATTCATAAAAATTCAGTAATCTTATGTAATATATCTTTGGATATAGAGCTGAGGAGAACTTGAACATTTTTTATAATTTGAAACATTCATATATGTGATAAATTTACAAAAAGTTGCATCCAAATTTACAGGTCCTTAGTCAACATTCATTTTATAAGTGCAGTTAGTGAACTAGGTCTAAAAGAAACCCCAAAAATAAAACGTATTTCTTTACTTGATAACTTTTGAAAAATAATAAAATTTCATATTTAATATGGATATTGGAATTCTTTACATTAGCTTGTTAACTTAATTGTTTACACTCTTTTCAAGAAGGGCTTTCAATTAATTCTTAAACCAGATGTTTGAATGATTCATGTCGTAGATCAATTTAATTGTCTATACTTTTGCAAAATATTTCCTTTTTTTATTAATAAAATACTTTATTTATTTCACCTTCCCAACAGCATCTTCTAATTCCCCACTTTAGAGGGTATCGACCAAAACGAAAAGGGAGATAACAAAGTATTAAACCTTGCAAAATTTACGTTTTGACAATCGAAATTAATTTATGTAGATAATTAAATTTCCCAGACTCCCTCAAAATTTTGGTATTAATGAAGACTTATTTTTTATGCGTCATTTTAAATATTTGTTTCTTTGAAAAGTATGTGTATTATAATATAATGAATAACTTTTTTTATTAAAATAATTATCACAGAATTTTCCATGGGTGAATAGAGCAATAAAGCCTTGCACACACACCATCTGAGAAAGAAAGTTTAACTTCTATAATTTAATAGTTAAAAGGAGGAAGAAATAAAACACTTTCGACCTTTTTCCACTGAAAATACTATTTTTCTGCATCTTGATTTAAATAATTTTGTATTTTAAATATAATACAATCACACAATCATAAAAATAATTTTTCTAATAAAAACAATTACATATTACATTACTCTAAAATATTCATTTATAATTACAAAATAATGTTTTCATTAATTTCTTTTGTTCATAAAAATACATTGTATTGTTATTTAGCTCTAAATAATTAAATTCCTTTTCCCGATTTCAGTGTTGATATACATAATATACTACGTATGCCTTGGATTATAGCAAATAAATATTTTCAGTATCCTCTAAAACAAGTTTTATAGCTCTAAGTTTGAAAGTAAAGTTTTTAATTTGCAAAGGCCTTTCTTCTGCTTTCATAAGGCTTTTATGCGACCAGAATTGTAATTTTGGAGGAGCAGATAAGGTGATGGTTGACATTTTTTATCAAGAGATTTGGTCACTTTTGTCTTGTCAATCCTTGAATAGAGACCAATGCATATAAATTTAAGCCGTTCTCTATTTGAAAGTTCATTAAATTTCTTTATTCTCTGCCTCTCTCTTCTATCTGAAGAAAATAACAATTTTATGTCGTCGAATAGATAGTTGCAAATTGCTGCCACTACTGTATCAGAAAAGTACTGTAAGTTCTTGAATAATTTTTTTGATGTTGTCTTCGATATGCCTGAATTAATGGAGGAATATTTAAGGTAGTACTTTATTAAATTCAAGTAATTATTAGGTGTACTTAAGGCTAGATGAGCAGACATCCAGGCTAGAACATACGCTTTACTCTATACACACCAATATTGACCCTCTATGATTGTCAATTTGAACTGAGATCGATACATCTAAATTCAACTATTTTTCTACTGCAAACTTTTGATAGTCATCGGGCGTAGTATCAAGAACCCTGTGGCATTAATTTTACACCTACACATATGATTACCATGCTAAGGAGTTCTGTATAGTGGTATCGAGGAAAATTTGTTTCCATATATTTCTTCGTATAATCAAGGGTCTCTTTTCCACATCATCTACAAGACTAGCTATTTTACGATTTTAAAGTCCAGTATCATGATAAGCTTTATTAATGAATGGCCATTTTTCTTGAAATCCTTTTAACATTTGAACATCAGGAGAAAACATTGGTTACTAATCACTAGATGTACCAGAAGATGTATGTAATAGAACAATGAAAAAAACGCATTTAACATAATTTGGGTATTAAAATAGTTTTTTATTTGCAAAAACGGCGAAAGTGTTTTATATCTTCTTCCTTTTGACTATCAAATTATAAAAGTCCTACTTTCTGCATTAGGCGGTGTGCGTGCAAGCCTTTATTACTTTTGTCACCTTTGAAAACTCCCTTGAGAATTGTTTTTAATAAAATTAAATACTAATTTTATCATACTTTATAAGGAAACCTTTCATCAAAAAATAGGGGATCGGGGGATGGGGTGCCTCAAGAATTAATTAACTTCATGACTATCTTTACTATCTCAATTTTCGTTTAAATCAATACCCTTGAATGTACTGAATTAGAAAATCCTTTTGTGAAGGTGAAATTAATTATTGTTATTTTATTAAAAAATGTACTAACTTGCAAAGGTGTTAACAATTGAGTTGATAGTAGGTGTAGATCTGACGGCTACTTCAGTTTATTTTCAGCAGTAGGTACTGGTTAAGGGAATTATTATTAATATGGGATTTACTATGAGGCTGTATATTTAATGTATTGTTTATGAGATAATGATGTAATATAATATAGTTGTGTAAATAAGATAATAATCAGTCATCTTCATTATTGGATAGTTCCAAACATATCAATAACAAAGTTTTTATAAACATTCATAGTTAAAAATTATAAAAAGTCTACTTTTTCCAAGTCCAAAACACTCAATTGACCGAGTAATAAGAATTCCATGTTTTAAACTTTTTTAACTTCGTATTGTTGTAAGATATTGTGTTTTTTTAATGTTGTTTATAGGTCTTAAAAATAATTCCTTCTAAGTTACGCCAATATTCACTCCGGCATAGTTAATTGAAGTATAAAAGCCCCTATTTTTCTTTAACTATACTCTAATATCCATTACTTGTACTAATGTTTTAGAGAAAAAAAAGTTTTTTTTTGTATCTTTGGAGTATTTGTTGATCTAAAGGATATAATGTAAATATATTCGATTTGCAGATTTTTTTCGTATAAAAACTATTTTAAGTCCTAAATGGACTGAAGAAAAAAAATTACCCATATTACTTTCTTACAATACGCATATGAGTAATATATTTAAATTTCAAGAAAATTGGTCTTTTAATCATGCAGATGTGTTTAAAAAATTTATTTAAAAAAGGCACCTTAACTAAATCCATGGGCAAACGAAGTTTAAGTTTTATATGCTAATGTAATCAGATCACAAAATATGTAGTACAATGTAGATCCAGTTTTAACTTATTCATATTTTGAAATAGTAGTTCAATTTGAATTACTAAAATAGGCTACAATTTTTAAAACTTTATTTTTTCAAGAAAACTTTTTAATAATCAATTTTTAAACTCAAAATATAATGAATACCATTTTAAAAATAGACTCGAATTATATTCTATAAAGTATGTTCCAAATATAATGAAATTTTAGTTGTCCTTCTCCCTAATGCTTAAGAATAAATCCAGTGATAGTTCTAGCCAATATTAAATAGGGGGGATGAACACAGTCAAAATGGCAACAAATGGTATTTAGAAACAGTGCCCGTTGTTGGGTTTTTTGTGAAAATGGTCAAGAAAAACATGAAGATCCAGAGCTTTGGAACTTTTTACTCATTTGTTGCAGTAAACCA
The DNA here is from genome assembly GCF_016086655.4 of Lepeophtheirus salmonis. NCBI lineage: Eukaryota > Metazoa > Arthropoda > Copepoda > Siphonostomatoida > Caligidae > Lepeophtheirus > Lepeophtheirus salmonis. Next base: position 22,229,798 of record NC_052138.2, on the reverse strand, counting down.
TAGAAATTTAGTGATCGTAATTTTGGGTCAAATATTATGTTGATGCTTTATGGAAATTGTAATAAATACATAATAACTTTATTTGGTCAGCATAGGATGGCTTGCAATATATTTACAGGATCATTGGCCATACAAGGCCTCTGTGTAGAAATGCCAATAGAGAAATTGTATTTGAGTTAGAGAACATTTATACATGTATATTTATTTGAAGGATATTGAAATAATTTGAAACGATAGAAAAAATAAACTCCCATTTATTTAAGTGTGTAAAGAAAGCGGCCCCACAATGCTTTAACATTTTGAATTCTTGATTAATCCTTTCTCATTTATAAAAATAGAAACATATACCAGTCAAGCATTATAGAAATGTATATATGCTTAAAAATTTAACACCTTTCTTATTAAATTACCATTTTTATTTCAAATAAGAAAAGAGAGAAGGGGAAAAAATACCATCAAATCAATTTAAAAAATATATGTTATTTACATAAATGTGACATTCTACTAATGGGCTCAACACTTTGTTGTAGTATTACCACAACAAGATTAATAAATAAGTTTAAAAAAACAAATCATTATATAAATAATATTGTATTATAAATCTTAAATCAAAAAAATAAAAATAATTTGCCGTTCCTTGGTTATAAAAATAAGTTATTGTTGCAAAAATATGTCAAAAAGGGAACACAGCGGCCTTAATTAACTAATGTACTTCAGTGTCAGCTGTTGCATTAGATACTCTTTCCCCCTTACCAGTGTTCTAAAAGTTGATTGGTTAAATATGAATTAGCTCTTGTAAAGAGGTGTTGAATTTTCTATATTTAATTAATCATAATTCTATAGTTGGGAAAAATTTGAAAACTACTCGTACCAAATGATTTAAGGCCTATTTTATGTTTCTTTTTCAAGGAAAGCTTACAAAATACAATAAAGTTAAGGACAAGTAAAAGATCTAACAAGTTAGACTTAACTCCTACATATTGATGACCTGTTTGTAAACATGTATCAACGTATATATAAAATAGTAGTACCGCTTATCGTCCCAAATAATTAGGTGTCAGCTAAGAGATAAATTTTGCTTGTTTTAATACAGTAAATAACTTCCAAATCAATGCTCTATGTTACTTTCCGTTTTTTATAAGCATACCTACACGTAACTACTTAATACTTATAACCAATCATATTTATTATCTCCTAAAGAATAAGTATTTGAGAAAAAAAAATGTTGGAATAAAAGATGAGTACTTTAGTCTTTAGAATGTTCACCAATAAAAAAAAAAAAAAACCACTTTAAAAAGCCAGAGTACATATGAATTTAATTCAAATCTTAACATATATTGAAAATGAACATTAATTGTGGAGCACTGTGGAAATACAGTGCACTACACGCTCGATGCAAAATGCGCACAGGTCAGCAATTATTTAATTAATTCGACTACATTGTTGTTTTTTAGAGCAAAATATGTTTATCATATTCATCATAGAGCACTATATACCGTGTACCCGGTGACTCACTTTCATATATTCAATCAGACAAACTTTGTTTTATTACTATGTTTAAATGAATTCATTGCCTAAAAAATGGATCCTTTTTAAATTCAATTTTGATTATTTATGGATCATACAAATAATTAGACCATTCTTTGTAAGCTATTTTGAGTTGTACTTTCATAGAATGACCAACTAATAGTGTTGCAATAGCTATGAATCTTTGAAAATGATGAGTAAACCAGATTCTTTGCTGTGACACATTTTCTGAATTTAAGAAATTTGTCAATAAATGTATTGACTATGATTAAGGTGATTGAAATGGTGATTGCTTTTACTTTAAGAAACATAAAAAAGACCTTTATAACCAGAAATATTATTTTTTCTACACAAAAGAAAGCATAATGTCATTTACCATTAATAAACCAAAACGACTTAATAATTTAACCAACATATTTTTTCAAGCAATGAATCTTAAATAACTTAATATATTAGTTTTTCAATGTGTTTGTTTTCGTATTATGAAGTTGTATATCTTGATTTTACAAGAGACTATGGTTTTTATCATTGTAATCAAAATGAGAAATTTATGTAACTTCCAAGAAAAAGGTAAATTTTGTTGTATTACCAAAGTTTTTTTTTTCCAAATTCAGAAAAAAAAAACAGAAATAAAAATATTTGTACAAATTTAAAAATATATACCTAGAAAGTCCATGGGTTATTTTTTATTTATTTAGATCTTTCTAGGAGAAAAAAAGTACAATATTATATTTTTGGTAGAAAAACATTTTGTAGGCCAAAAAACCAGATATTTTGGCTGCTAAGATCTTTACATGCTTCTAGAGATAAAAAAGCAGCATTAAAAAGTTAAAAATCTGTTGACTAGTTTTATTTAATTTTCTAGAAATTCAAGTATTTTCTTGTATTTTTAAACCTTTATTGTATTTTATGAATATATATTTTTTTAGTTTAAATTTTAAACTTTTAACGTCACAGAATTTTAGCTGACTTAATTTGTAGTCATGCAGGTGTAAAAGGAAAACTGTCAATCAAAACAATACTAATCCATATATTTTAACTTTTGAAAGACGATAATAAAAAATAAATTTAAATTACATTATATTTTTGAAAAAAGAAACCAACTACTTTAAATGAGTAATAATCTAAAGTTGATAGAAGTACAAGGTTAGACCATCATTTAATGGGGAGAAGTTTTAATATGATGTATTGTACCAACTGTTGGACAAGACAGGGATATTTTGACAAAACTTGCAACCCCTCATAGTCTATGACGTCACTATTGGAATTGAATGTATCGTACCGAATGTGGAACAGAATTATTTTTTTTTGACAAAACACAATACCACTCATCTACTATGATGTCAATATTAAAAGCGTGATAAAAGTCAAACATCAGTTGTACTCACGTTATGGTATAACCTTGTATTTCTATTAAACTTGGTAATAACAAAATTGGGGCCTCATAAAGTTATGCCTGTTGCAACAAACTTTAAATAAATTTGACAATTGAGTTCTCAGTTAATTTTTTTGATAGACAATATAAATCACAGTTTTTTTAAAGAATTGCACTATCTTTCAGTTACCAAAAATAATAACTCATTAGAACTTTGAATACAAAAAAAATCAAAAAAATCGTGGAATTATTTAAATGAATAAAAAATAATATAATGGCAGTGCTCATTTGTAGGCCATTTCATTTGTTCTCTTATTTTTTCCTTTTTCTTATTTGTTAACTGAGTTTGGCTTAACTCAAGTTCATAAAAAAAGCATTAAGAAAATGCCTCGTTTTTTACCCATATATTATAATCATCAATTAATTGTAACCCTCACTTACATAGCATGTACATGATTCCTTTCCCTTGTATTTTTAATTCCTTTTCACTAATTTATTCAAGAGGAATGTAAAGTTAGTTTTGAAACTAAGAAAATTATTATAAAAAAATGCGAAGCTCTTAATTTTGTTCAAGTTATGCGTTCTAAAAAGTTTTTATTCTCTTCTGCTTATATTATATCCACATATAAATAAATGTATATGCATTGATTATTTCATGTATATAAAAATATGGTAGGTACTAAATGAAATCCCTTTTTCTCCATTGACTGTTTAAGAAAGGAATGTTACATGCTGATATTAACTAATTCCTTGAATTACTAATTTAAAAAATAAATAAATACATAATGAAGTTTATACACATACAAATCACAATTGTAAATTATTATTACAATATTTTTGTAAGGGGATAACAAAAAATAAAATACAAAATTGTAAAAGATCAAACAACTGGGTTACCTTTATTATAAAACCTTTCTCCCAAAAAGGCCTGAAATTATCTGGTAGTTATTCAAGTTTTTATATCAACATAATATCAATTTAACAAATAAACATACAGAAGTCAAACAACTGAATAACCTTGTCCAAGTGCTATAACCAGTTGTTAAAAGCTGCCTGGGACTCATCCATGTTTTTGGTTTTGCCCACACACCTCCCACTCTGTCTTGACAGTATTACCAAAAATTGAGGTACCACCCAGTGCCTCTTTGGCCTTGGGAAACAAAAATAAGTGTGCAGGAGCCAGGTCAAATGAATAGGAGGGGATCAACCAATCTGATGGACCTGGCAGTAATAAACTCTTAAGTATTTCTTGCAATTTCCCATGTGCATCATGCACTCCTGATTACCCATGACAAGTTATTTGGTGTCAATAATTTTATCATGATACTAGACATCACCTTGAAGAAATACTCTGAATTCACATTGGTTCCAAGTAGAACATATTGCTATTAAACAGTGACGTATAATTTTGTATACATTTATTATCCAAATCAGTTAATATTAATATAATTTTTATAAATTATATTGAGGATAACTATTTATTATTGAATATGACCTTCGATTAGAGCAATAACAGCTTCCAGGCAGCGGTGTGATTTGCTGCAAACGCTTTAGGTGCCTCTGAAATGACAGCTCACTGTTTATTGACAGAGTCCTTTAAGGCCTATAACTGGGGATGTCTGGTTCTGCAGGCCAAAGAATCTACTTACTTTAAAATACTACAGTGGGAAGCCCCAAAACTTACAGTACCATCTAATGATAATTTTATCTTCCTTATTATTAATTTCCAGGTTTTATCAGGTAATACAACGCCAGCTGAAACTAAAATAAACAAGTTCTATTTTTTTCCTATGATTCTAAGGGTTAAAATGTCGGAGCAATTCCACGTGTGCGATCTCCTCTTCAGCAGTGGCAGTGCCAAGAAGGATGCAGTTACAGTAAGCAAATCCATTTTACAAAATTAAAAAGTCCATTTTGGCACGATATAGCCAAGAAGAACCAAAACTTCTGAATCAATAATATAGCTAACTTCTGACTTTCGAGTTGCAAGTCTTAAAAATATAATATCGACTCCATTTCAAGTCGCAAGTCCCATGTTCTTATCTCTGGTTGTAACTATCCTGTATTTTCTCTTCCAATTCTCATGATCATGCAAAAAAAGGTTAAAAAACAACATTGAATGAAGACTTTCATTTTGAATAATAAATAGTCTAAATGATTCCTTATATTTTTTAAGATTTATGGTGTTACTTATCAATATAAAATACATAAATATGTATGATGTATAAATGTACGTTGTGTCTAAATAATAAATTTTAACCCTTTTTAGCCGTTTGATAATAATACCTCCCTTGTTTTTATAACTAAATACAATGACTCATGTTATTTCCATAATATTTCCATTAGATAGTTTATCTATCTTAAAACGGCTGCTCGAGTAAATCCTTTATAATGATTTAATAATGGATTCTGGTGGATTGAAGCAAATCAATACATAAAGAAATATAATTGTTCCTCTAAGAGAGAAATGGGTATACTACAGGCGACAGTCAGTGCCATTTTTACCATGAGTGGGGCCTGAGATAAATTATAAAGGTGTGAGGTCTTTTTGTAATGAATTTTGAATCCTTGCATTAGAAATCTACTATCTTTTTTTAATTGTCAAGATGAAATTATCTTTTTTTTTGGGATGCAATTCTTAGCAAATATTTTCTCTTTTTTTATTAAAAAATTACTTTTACTTAATCTACTCTGTACGGGGCCCTTTGTCTCACACTTAAACTGACCTTTCTGTGAACTTCATAGCCTGGTAAATTTTATTCGTTAATCATTTTATAAATCTCATCCACTTAAAATTTCTGCACTTTATTCATTTCAAAATTTATATAAAATCAATTTCGTATCTCTTAACGGTTGAAACAAAAAAGAAAAGAAAGACAATAATATTGCAATCATAAATTAGTTAGCAACAGAGGTATTCTTTATTTTAAAGTAGTAGATAATTATTTACAGCTTCACAAATGATGATTCAATTTCAAATATGATTTTAATACTTCATTATTTTATTCTCTTCATTTAATACTTGAATATTTTTCAATTGAAGGATGTATGACCTTTAAAAAAAAATGCGTTACTTCAGTAAACATTTAAACATTTTTATTACAAAAATTACATGAGTTATAATACGATACAAATATTTAAAAAATATTTTTCTTGAATATTATTCTGCAAAATATAGTAGTATAGTTGATCTCCATTTTCAACACCAAATGTTTAAATAAACTTTGAATTTACATAGAACCCAAAATAACAAACAAAATATTGTGCTCTTTCTGAAAATCTGAGGATGATTGAGATATCCAAAACAATATTTGAAATTAAATTTTCCTAAATTCAATTGGGAAATAAATGTTCAAAATAAAAAGCTAATTCAAATGTATTTAGGACAAAGGAGGGGTATAAAAACAGAATTAAACCTTAATGACCACAAAAGAACTCCTCGTCAGGATTTGAAGCAAATAGATCCATTAAGGTGTATGAATCGGTGCAAAATCCATCTCAACAAGCTTGAAAAGCAAGACTCTTGGTCTCCCTACAGTCCTAATTGTTTTATCTGTATTTTGGTATTTTTGTACACCTCAAGCAAAGATTTTGAGAGTCCGATGCACAACAAAGGTAAACTGAAGGCCGCAATCATCACTCCTTGAGGCAACCTACAGCCGAGCAAAGTAAAGAACTGATGTGAAAAGTTTTGCAGTAGTCTGGGACTGGTCATAAGTACAAAGACGGCCATATATTGAGAATGTTTAACAGTGGGGCGTTTGTCGCTTTTCTTATACAAAAATATCCTTTATATCAAATTGTCTCCCTTTTTTAAGGTAAAAGATGGTAAAAGGTGATCGGTGTGATTAAGATTATTTGGTGCGGTACAACAATAGTGCAATCTTGACACCATTTTGAATTTGACACGTGATTTGAGTTGCTGAAATGAATAAGCATAATTTTAATGTAAAGGGTTAAAGTTTGAACCTTTTTGTATTTGATGCCATTTTGAAAGTGAAATGTGATACTTAACTTTATTTTAAAATTGTTCACGTGATGTTTGACTCCATTTTGAATTATGCACATAATATTAAACATCTATTTTGAAGATTTTTATTAGAATCCAATCAAATTAAGGTGACCGTGGGATGTCAATATAATCCCAGTTCAGAATATTTTATATATATATATTCCATTCTGAACGGGCATTTAGTGTGAGTGTGATTAATTAAAGCTGGTGTATTAATGAACATCCCTTCTGAAGATTTGTTATTAGCATTCAATTAAAAAGGCTTTTAAAGTGCGAGTTTGATTAAGTTGAGTAGGGCAAGTCAACATAGAACCTGTTTTGAAAATTTTGTATTTGAGTGAGTAGAGTTTCTATTCAAGCAATTGAGGAATTGGGATATATATCTACTCCAACGAATAATGATTACTGAGCTGGAATAGAAAGAATTAAAGGGTCAGATCTTGACACTTAGAATAGCTTTGAAATAAAAGATGAAGTTGATTAAAGTATGTAAACATAAAACCAATTTAACAATGGAATACAAAATTGTTAGCTGAAAATTTTCTAAGTGTCGGGAGAGTGACATTTAGGAAAAAAAAGAAGTAATAATTGAAACCAAAGTGAGGAATATTTGGGATTTAAGAATATTTTTCGAGTAAAATAAGGATTTGCAAGAATTTAAAAAAGAACCATTAAGTTAGTTTTGGACTTGATGAAAAAGGAAATATTAAAAAAAAAAAAAACATGCGAAAAATTTATTTAAAGAGGATATTTTTGCACTGAGTTTTACAACTAGGTGAGTCTAGACGAAAAGAGACTAAATTAATTCCATCATTCAAACGGTCTCAGACCTTTTCAGACTTTTAGGTATACACCCAACGCTAAAAACTACCAACATTGATTAATTAACTATTGATTTATATTTATAAATAAAGGTTATAAATGAATTCGATTTTTGTAAAATTTAAAATGACAATAAATATCTATTATTAGATGTTTTTCTTAGTAAAAAAAACCAGTAACTTTTTCCATTGATACAATAAAAACATGGTTATATCTCATAATTATCTAAATAGATTCAGGTATACCCTTAATATGCTGTTGTAAATTCTCAATATTTTAAAATGAAATATGACTTTAGCTACATTGCTTTAAACCATAATATATGCTTAAATTGTCTAATCTTAAATCTTACGTATTGTACATACTATATGTGAAATTGTCACACCATAAAACTACGAGTACAAATAACGAGAAAGATAGATATAACCCATGATTTTCATTATATGTAATTATAAAACCCCCTTCTCACGACGGTTTTTTTTAAGATACTAGAATATATTTCTTTTTGTATATGTACATAGTTACTAAAAAAATTATCTTTTTTTTTTTTTTTTTTTTAGGGGGGGGGTTGTTATCTTCGTATTCTTTTGGTATGGAGTAGTAAAAATTCACGCATTTTTATGTGTCATACAATTTAACAGAGATAAAAAAGTCGTGCCATGGCAAATAAATTGTTTTTTTTGTCATCATGCAATGTTTATGTAAAGTATGTCTCAATATCGCTTGGATTTTTTTAAAATAACATTCGGGGATGGTTTGATAACTCAAGAGTTTTAAAATTATCAAGGGTTAAAACAATTACGCTATTAAAGTTTTGCATCAATTTAATATTTTTTTTGCTCTAGTAAAAATCAATTTAAGTGCTATAAAATATGTTTATTATAAGACATCAAGAAAAAATAGTTCCTTATTTTAAATAATCTTAACAACATGATTTCGGGTTTTCAACAGGATATAATTTTTTATTCTTATAATAGAAACATAAAATGTTTATCTTTTATGAATTATTATTATTCAATACAAATTTCTGGGAATCAAATTAACTCCTATCTGTTGTTTTTTGTAAACATTCTTTTACAAAAAACAAAGCCTGCACTACCTTCCAATGGAAGAACATTGGGCTAAAATTATTATCTCAACTTTGAGGTTAGTGTTATTATATAATAAGTAATAAATAAGTAAAATTAGTCTTACAAAACCTATTAATTTATTTGCATACATAATTAAGGTATCATGACGACATGGAGACAAACTCTATATATATTTATCTCCAAAAGTAAAATGACCTTGATATCTTATTATGTAGTTATTAATACATACACCATACAGAAAACAAAACCAGATATAATTACGTAGGTATACAGTAATTATATGTTCACTTCATATGTAGTGTATGAACAAAGGCAGTGTGCCTGTTCTCATACATATGATACATATAAATGAGCATTAATTAATTAAACTTATTTATCAGTTAAGCTAATATTAATATATTATCAACTCCTTATGAGTTACATATATGATCAAATTTGAATTTAAATTGTGAAATATATAAATGTTGCTTAAATTAATTTTCTTATCCAATAAAATTACACTTTTTATCTATTTTGAGTTAATGAATAGTCATGTGACTTTTTTTTAAGTTATGGTGATCGTAAATAAATAAAATTATGTTGCTAGGAGCAGAACATGATTTCTCTTCTTAATTATTTCTCCCCATTTAAAAATTCTAACATATCAGCAAGCAAGGAGCACTATAGTACCTTATGCTAAACTGTAGCATTTTGGGCATGTCAAAAATAAAAAAATCAACATTCTTACTCTGACTGTTGGAAGTATGTTTTGAAGGAGAACAGCGTAGCTGTTATAAAGTTTCAATAGAACAGCTACATGTTGCGAAAGTGGAGTAGGAAATAAAGAAAGACAAATACAAGAATTAATCTGATGACGATCTTTAATTCTATTCTGAGTCCAAAAAAGAATGACAGTTATAACTCTGCAACAACCCCTACGGGTAACACCGCGTCTTTTACGAGGACAAGCAAGTGTTCAATTCAGTTTTGTATATATCAATAATAGGATGTATGTAACAGTCACAGAAAATTCACTCTTCAGGTTGTCAACTAAAAAAAAACATACAAATTAAAAAATGCCACCAATTAGCTTAACTGGTCACAGCGATATATGTCAAAAGATCTGTAGTCTCTCGAGATTACTGGAATAGATATGCCCACAATGGGGTATATCATGCAAAAACGGTTGAATGAAATAAGCGGGTTTATGGAACTGATTGGTCTTTATTTTTGTAGGAATAAAACGACGAGCAATATCAACCTGTAGGAGAAAAGAAGAAGACATTTCTATAACCTGGATCCCTACCGATAAAACCAAAGGAGGGGCATGACAGATGCAAGAAGAGTTGAAATATATTCGAATTACCAACAGAGATTAGAGAGATAAAACTTGGCATAATATATCACTTGAAATAGGAAAGCAAGGAAGAACGATTAGTTCAAAATTTTGGAACGTTTTTAGAGATGGTTCAAAAATTGATGACAAAGTTAGATATGGCTGGTGCATAGCATATGAATATACTTGTATCATGGAAGGCAGTGGCAACCTAAAATGGTACAATACTGTTTTTTAAGCAGAACTGGAGGATATTTTAAAGGTATTATGTTTTCTCAATAATATGGAAATGTTTGTTCAAATGCCTATAAAAATAGTTCCTATTAGTTCTATAGCTAAAAATGAAGGATTCTTCACGGTTCAACAAGTTTGGCTGATAAGAGAAATAAAGTGCCTGAAAAGGCTTGTGACAATAACTTGTATAAAAGGTCATTGCAATTATACCAGGAATGAATAGACAGATGCACTTGTCAAGAATGGTGGAATTATTCTTGAATAATCTGAAGTGGAAGTTCCCAAAAGTGCAGTTTTGTCCGATATAAATAAGTACACCAGGAAAACATAGAAACGGGAAGGGATAGAATAGACAACGTGCCACCAAGCAAAATTCTTTTTTTGAGGGCCCTAGTTCGTAATTGAAACTTTTCAAAAACAGGAGAGCATCTATAAACATTAGAATTGGTTTCATTACAGGGTATATTCCCTTAGGGAAGCATCTAAAGGTAATGGGAATAGTGGAAAATGTATCATTTAGATTATGTGGAGATACAACTGAGACTCCAATTCATTAATTGGTAACTGAGACTCCAATTCATTAATTGGTAGAGTGTGATCCCTTGAACAGTATAAGGAGGGATGTTTCTGCATTTTCATCATGATTTAAGATGTGAGAAGCTCAAAAACCATTTTGTAGGGATGTTAACCCTATACCCTATATCTTGCCTCATCGGCCTTAAAGCTTTTCTGATGATTTTGCGTAGTTTTTGGACAAAAAGAATTGATAAAACATACCCTTAAGTGCCAAATAAAACATTAAACTAAAATAAATCCATTTTTGAATAATACTTTATATATTTTATTATCTAAGTATCAAGATTGCCCAGTACAATGAAGTTAAAGAGGAACATCTAGATGTGTGGATCCCAGTACTAAAATTGTATACTCCCATCTATCAATGTTATTTTCTCTTATAGTCTGTCATTTTTGGCAGTAAATAAAATGATATTTTTCGAAAGATTATACACTTACCTTAATTTCTTATTTTAGAATAGTTTTTCAAATAACAATTTGAAAATCAGAATGCCACACTTATTACAATATTTTACATATTTTGTTCTATTATTATAAACCTGAAATTACAAAAAGAAGTTATGGAAAAAGGTTATTAATAAACTAGTTCAGCAACTTGTTTGTTTTTATAAATGAATTGACTTGGCTAAAGTGATTTACACTGCGAGTGACTAACCTCCCAAAAATTATAAAATAATATGCAGTACTGCTGAACATAAGTATATGTATGTCATATATGCTTGAGTGAATGTATCTACGTATCTACTCTATAATAATTTCTCTATTTATATGCACATATCAAATGATGAAAAAAGGCACTTCACATAGTGCCAGAGATGTGAAGTGAAGATCTTTCTTTTTTCTCTTTGATTTTCTCATTTTTTTCTCGGTTATAAGTATGTAAGGAAGACCAGGTAGAAAGTATCGAATAGTCTTTTGTTAGTCTGTATCTATTAACCAATTACCGGCGTGCAGTTCAGCCTTACTTGACCGTCCTTACAAAAGGTAAAATTGCTTCCTTTTGACCTCAATCAGGGTGTTTTATTCCATATTACATTATATAATTAATTAAACGTATGATATGTTCGAATTTGATTGCAAAAATGTGAAAACAAGGATCGATAGGACCGCTTCTAAAACTGGGCTGGACCGAATAAATAAAGACAAAAGTAACAGTAAAAAAAGATACAATCACAAAGTGTATATCATAATTGTTGACTAAAACGTAGATTTTTATGAAAAAATCTATAATTTGAATCTCCTTTCCTTAGAGATGTAGGATAACAATTGTATTTGCTATACATTATTTTAATTGAAAAATTTGATTATTTTTGACTCGGTTAATATAATTTCTATAATTCAAAACTCACTGATTCTGGATAAATTTGATAATATTTTGAATTAGAAGACCTAAAGACAGGTTGAAAAGAATAACAGATTCAATGTACTATTTGTGTATTATATGACGTCTCATACACTCATAAAATGGATATTCTAATTAAAAGAAGAAGGGTGAAATATTAGATCTAGCAACAATATTGTGTAAAATTTTCTAAATGATTGACTGTCTCTTTTAACTAAAATCTATATTCCATGATATACCAAACCCATATGTGACAATAATTTCAAATAGTTGGAATCAAATAGTTTTAAATAATTGGAGTCAAATATACGGGTCGGAGAGGAATGAATCTAATAATTAGAGATAAAAAAATTAAATATCCAACTCAACATCCCTCGCTGTAAATGTAACTTTTCCTTTGGGCAGGCAAATATTCAGATTCTTTTTTATAAAAGTTGACCATTTTGACAAACTTTTTTCAATCCATATTTTTAAAGTACCATTTTTTTTTGAAGAGATAAGTCTTTTTAATGACCTTCAAAAAAAAAAATATATATAAAATGAAGAATAATGAATTATTTCTTATTCTGGTAAAAACAATCAAAAATTTAATAACATGCTTTATATTTTGACAAAGAAAAACCCTGTCTATTCCATAAATGTTAGAAATTTGACAACAAAATTTTTAGTTTGTTATCGTTGGCCTGTAGTGAAAGTGTTACAAGTGACATTTTGTAATTTTTGTTTTAATATATGGTAAGAGTGTTTTCATATATTATGTTTGATATATGTACTTTTAAAAATATCAAATATCAATTTTCCAAAATGAAAATGTTCAAAGTATAACAAATATGATATACACTTTTTCATTGTTTCAAATAGTGAATTACAAAATGTCACTTGTAACACTTTTGCTCCATGCCCACGGTATGTTAAATTTTCGTTAGCCTTAGTATAACGAGTTCAGAGTAATTAATAATTTTGATTGTAGAGAGCTAATAACTAACACAAATTTTGAGAAAATACAAACTTGAACAAGAACTGCAGCAGAAATGCTTCTTTAAAACACGTAAACTGCATAGTCCAAAGGGTTGAGGTTTGAAGTAGGGGAGGGCCACATGAAGGCAGGCCAGATATTATATATTTTTCTAAATAAAGTATTAAAACATATCAAAAATTGGTTTTAAGTTGAATTTTTGGATTCCATGAAAAAAATTGATATTCTTAATTGAGTTATACTACTGCTAGTTTTTTGTCCCCACACTATATAAATGTAAGTAATAACACAAAATCAACCTTCAACAAAATCCAGATTTTTTTCATAATGTACAGAGTGAGGACATAGAATTAGAATCCTTTTCAAGGCTGTCCAGCCTCAGTTTTAAAAGTCTGACCATTTTGTGCTTAACGCCATTCGAAAGAGCTGACAAAAGGCTATCGTTTGATGTCTGTTTTGTTTTTGTACGAGGTACAAGAAAAAAGGCAGAGAGTGTGCGACCTCCTCTGCGCACAAGTCGATCCAAAGGAGTTGCCTGAATTATCGCTTATTGTCTGAATCAAGAGCTCAGAACAAGAGAACGTTCAGGACTAAATATCCAGCTCAGGTCATGTTCATCGGCGTCGTGGTGTCCAATGGCAGCAAGATGCCTCCCTTCTTCTTCAAGGTCAACGTCTACAACAAGGTCTTCAGGTACCATGTCTTACCATGGTTGAAGAGCACATTCACCAGGACACAAGATGGCGCCCCAGTACACACGTTGAAAAAGGTGCAATCTTTCTGTAGGGAGAACATGGCTGCATTCTGGACTGCACACTTCTAGCCTTAGTCCTCATCCGAAGTGAACCCTGTATACTTCACTGTTTGGAGAGACTTGGATGCTAAGATGAACAAGACTTCTCAACTTAATACCGATGTCCTGAAGGGCGTGATCACGGAGGAGTGGAACAACTTGTCCACTAACTTCATCAAGACCCCCATTGCTTCTGTTCGTCCATGTATTGAAGCCATAATTCAGAATGGAGGGGGACATATTGAATAAAAAGAGTAGAAAATTGTTGAATTACAAACTTTGAATTCAAAATTTTACGATAAAATGGCAAAAAATAAAAATATGGGGAAGTGAAAATGGTTTTTAATATTTTCTAATTTTTGAGTCCTTTATATATACAATATAATATTTTATAGACATATTGAGGTGAATTATTGGCTCTGCAATCAAATTTTTTGGATAAGATGAAATTTTCAATAATATTTACTACAGTTTCAAGCCTTCATTTGATTAATAAAACTTTTTTTGGCCCCGACATGGCTTTTCAAATAGAGTATATCTAATTATTTTTCTTTAATTCCGATGGACTATTTTTACCACTTTCAGTAGAATTTTTGTGTTTCCAAAAGATTAATAAGAATATTTTATTAATATAAATAGATGATAATTTAATGAGAATATAAATGTAATCCAAACTCATTTTATGGAAAAATCGTTCTATCTTGTTTTAATGTTGACAAGCCACAAACGCCTAACTTTTTTTTACATATATATAATACATACAGTTCAATATTTCATAGACATATTTGGATCAAATATATGCATTGTATTCAAATTTCTTGGATGAATAAAGATAGCTAAGAATGCCAACTATTGTTTAAAGTCATCAATTAATAAACTCATATTTTTAATCTTGGCCCGATACTGCTCTTCAAATAAAATCTATTAATTTTGGATTATTTCATTAGGACAGGGAATTTTTACAACTTCAGATGCAATTTGTGGCGGTACTAGGATATTTTTTTACACCTAAATTTATCTACTTAAAATCAACATTATAATTTAAAAGCAATACCTAATCATCCAAAAATAATTCAACTTATAAAAATGTTTCTATGGTCACTATTTAAAACAACTATAACCAATAAAAAAAATCAATTTACAAATTTCAACACTCTAATATTAACTATTCCCATTAAAACTCTCCATCATTTTTATGGATGTCTTGGTAATCTTTTCTATCCCTGAAGGTATTGTCTTTTTGTTATTCCTTGCTACGTAAATGAGTGGCTGTATTATTGCTATGTCCCCAGTCTACTGCAGCTCCCTCAACAATTGATGCACCACTGTCCAACCTCTGAGATTTTTCCCTTTCCAATGTGTTACTTGTTGTTTTTGAGGTCATTGGCCCAAGTAACAAAAATTATGGTGTCGGTGGTAAGTGATTGTTTTTTTTTATCTTGGAAGTCGAAAATAAAATTTTTGATCGGACGACTACTACGCCAAATATGATATTTTCCCATTGTTGTGGATCCCTTGTCTACAAAACATTTTCCGGGCAATTTGAGGCTGGAATTATTATTCATAGTTTGACCATTGAAACAGACGATAACTTCTAGAAGAGTACAAATCTAATCACTCTATGTACCTTGCTTAAGTGTGGAAATAAAATCTATCAATTTATATTTATTTCATTGAAATAATGAAGCTTAGGTAATTGAAAAACAAATTGCAACAGCTCCAAAGGATTTATAAGAATGTTTTATTTTTTAGAAATTGATAATATTTTGTAGAAAGAATACAAATGTAATCGAGTCTAAATTTGAGAAAATAATTCTAGCCTGTTATTTGTAGACAAACACCATATGCAATTCCATCCATATAATCTATTTATCTACTGGGTAGAAGGAAAGATGTGGATAAATCATTTTAGTAAATCATTTTTAATGACTAATTTGTTTATTTTTTTATTATACCCTTGAAAGAATTTTTTTAAAACATTCCCATATAAGTGAGTAGTATAAACATAATTACTTATTTTAGACATAAACATTTGTGTAAAATGCAAAAATGCAACATTCAAATAATAACATCTTTCTTAATTGTATTTATTTGTTATATAACATTTATAATTTATGCAAATTTGAAATATTATCGTTTGTACATATATTTAAACAGATGATACATTTATCTAAATATATTGTGACAAAAAGTAACATGGATAAATAAGCCCCATATATTGAACTATTCAAATCGGAAAAGATAGGCATTAACTAGTGGCATCTAATCAATTAAATACACTAAACTATATTGTGATAGAATGTAGAATGTGGGTCCATCCCAAAACCATTTTGAATTAATATATTTAATAAATTTATTTAGTAATATAATCATTCAGAAAGTTGTATTATTTTGCTTCAACTTTGGATAATTTTGCAAACAAGCCCATATAAGTAAAATTTGATTATACTCCATTACGATTCTTTATGTAAATACATAAGCATACTTTTATAGTTAACCATATAACACCATCAATAGTAATACTACACACATGATGATAATTCCATGGCAGTAATTTTAATTGATATACAATGAAACATTCTTTATTTGGATATCATTTAAGCATTTGTTTTTTTTTAATTTATAGAACAATATTGGAAATATGGATATACAGAAATCCCTTGCAGAAATCCCAAAAATCTTTCTCTAGTTTTAAAAACAAAAAGGTTTCTTGAAAAATAAAAATTAGTCAAAATAATATTTTTTAATTCTTTGAAAATGCAAATGAGTTTAGTATATATTTATACTGATTTTGAATAAAATTCTATGATTTTCTCCAATTAACAAGTCTATAATTAAATTTTTCCGTGAGGCAAAACGTTTTGCAACATTTTTGTATGTAAAAAAGTAATTCTTATTTTTTTCTGTTGGATAATCATACTAACAATTAGATCCATCAGTTTTTAAAGCCAAAATTTTAAACTGATCCCATAGAGTATTCAAAAGCTCTTGTATCAAATATCATACATATGCCGTTATATGGCTAAGGGTAAAATATAGTGGATATTGTATAATCAACCGAAAGAGACACGGCGTTGACCCTTGGTGTTTTTCCTGGGGTATTTAGGCTCTTCGGTTTTTAAGAAAAGTGTTTTTTTATTAACGTGCTTTTTTTTATCGTCCTTCAACGAAAATTCATGAATTACCTTTTATTATAGCAGTTGGAGGATGTTAAAGCAAATGCAATTCTAGGTCAAATTTTTGGAAAAACTTTATACAAATAAAATATTTTTTTATTGATAGGAAGGGTTGTGGGCTAGCCCCATAACTAATTTTCCTAAAAATACTTATCGAACTATTACTAAACTTTAATTTTCTTTTTCTTTTTTTCGACATATTTATCAAGTATCCATTGGGTCAGTGATGCTTATAATACATTTAATGAATCATTAAATAAATTTAGATTTTTTATAATTTATTGAGTAGCGAAATTTACTAATCCTAGGTTGTTTTGGTAAATTGTAGAATAATTATACAATAATACATGTAATGTGTAATCTCATTAATTAATTTATGAACTCATAAATTATAAGAATCAACAACAAATGATTATAACATCGTTTCATATTTATTTAATATTTGATATGGTACATGTAAATTTGCAATAATGTTATAATTTTTCAATTTTATTTTCAATGGGTTGAGTCCATTTTGAAAATAAGAAATTGTAAAATTTGGCTTAATTTCGATAAAATCAAATTTACATTATATATATATTGTTATCTTATATAAAAAATCTCATAATGCAAAGAATAATCAATTTATTTGTCAAAGTAGTTTATATTTTTCTATACAATAATCAATATCCAAATGTTTTTTTGATTATTTCATACCAAAAGAAATAATTAGAAGTTAAAATAATTTATAGTTTAATAAGTATATGATTTTTAGTTTAACAGTAATAGTACATATATTTCAATGTTTGTTTTGCAAATATTTCTGATAAACATACATGAACGAGTATATATTAAAAACTATTTTAATTGTAAAGTTTAATATTATAATGTTTATTCTTATTTTTTCTGTTTGAAATTATAAAATGTATAAAAAACTTTGTGTAATTTTTCCATAAATAATACGAATCCGATCACTATTTTGTTTAACATATATAGTCCTATTAAATCATGAATTAGTTTTCTAAATAAAATATCAATTATTTAATACTTTAAATGAGTTACTTCTGCTTTCGAAAAAATAGAAAATCGATATTATACACGCATATATATTTAAGACACTTATAAAATTTAATGATATCAAAAGCACTTCAGATCATTTTTCCCATAGAAAAATTTTAGGTGAAGGATTCACGACTAGAGAATTTTACCTCAAATTTAATAATCAGTTTTCATTCAATACCTGGAACAATAATTCTCAAAAATTTAGAGAGTCTGTGCACACTTCCAATGCTATAGATTGGGGACCCAAAACATCTAGATGTATTTAGATACGATTTTATCCCATTCATTTTTAGGTACAAGGTTTCCTTTAGCGATGCCAACAACAACTGAAATAAAAATTAATTATTTTGTTGTTATTCCATGGTTCTGAATGTGAAACTATCCGTTATTTGGTATGAAAATCATCACAAAGAGCTATTTGTTTATTATCTGTTATTGTTTGTTAAGGAGAAGATATGGAATAAATAATGAAACTAGACAAACATAACACAAGTAAAAAAAAAAATCTTGTTCTACATAATTTGTTCATGCTACATGGAACATGTTTGTGAAATTTTGACATAATGAGAGATGTGTCAATTTGAAAAGATTGGTTTCGATGAGTTGGCAAATATGGGCGGTAAAGTATTGTCCTTCGATCCTACAATGAAAACAGGTTTGTAAAGTCTCCAGAAAACTTAAATTGAGTAAACAATTGTTTTATCGTCAATACTTATATAGATACACATCAAAGATGCAAATATCTTTTGTTTTATCAAAAGATAACTAATAGTTAACAAAAAGTTAAAATATATATTTCAACTCATTAAGAATACTGACAAACAAGGTATAATAACTATTTTTTATGTTTTTCGAAAAAGATTTCACATCCGTTCGTCAATGAAGAAGATAAATTTTTTTACTTCATATATCCGTTATTTGGATGAAAATCGTATGCATTATCGGTGTGTTAAAAAAAGAAACCAAACAGTAAAAAAAGTACCCCATACAATTTGAAAAGTGTTTCGAGAAGAGAGCAGCTTAGCTCTCCTACAGTTTCATGTAACCACCTGTGAGCCGCAATGAGATTTTGGATATATATATATATAGGTACATGACAATCCGGACGAGACAAAAGTTTGGGATTAGGTGTCGCAGGATATTTTTGTTTTGCATTTTAATCCTCAAAACAAGAAAATAACCCTCAAACGTCAAAAGAAAAAAAAAGAGGCTTTTCTTGGACGCTTTTTGATTTGAAAATCTGTAAAATATTGATAAAAAAGGAACTTTGTGTTGTTTTTTAAAATAATCAATTTGAATCCAGTTACAGAATTTTTATTATGTTAAGTAATATAGACGAAACCTAAATGTTGCAACAGTATTTTTAGAATTTTCTTCTAACTTTTCACATGGGTTGCTTATTTTATTTCGAAACATGTTGCTAATAAATAAAAATTATATTTCGGTACCTAGTATAAACCACATTTATTTTGATGTTTCTCTTCATTTTTATACCTCAAATCTCATTTTCTGATAACAAATGTTAAATTATTACTTTATATACTATCGTTGTTCACTCATACCAAATAAGATATCTTATTTTACCAACTTATCATTTTAGACACCAAAAACTCTCACTTAAACTCCTAAAAATACGTCCTTTTATTTATTATTACTTAATTTCTAGTTATTATTTATTTTTATTAAAGTATATTTTTATATTCTATAAGTTTGATATTTTTCAATTATTATTAATATTTAATTCTTTTTTTTCGATAAATTATCAAAAAATAAACTATGAATCAATAATTGCTTCTATTTATTGTTTTGTTGCATTAATAGACTAGAATTAAACACAATTTTAATTTTGCTCTGAAATAACTGCCCACAAATTTGATCTGAAACGTTGGTTACTTGTTTTACTGGACGTTCACTACTTTGTCTGTGGTATGTTATTTTGACAATTTGATCCATATTGAATGTGAAACTATAGTGATTTTTAATTTAAGAAGTTATTTATCTAAGATAAGATAAGATATTCATTTTTGTAATACGGTATAATAATAAACAAGACTTTCAGACATTTCATGAAGAGAAACCTATGATTATTTTTCATTTATTTTATAATAAAATTTAAAGTCGTCAACGTTCCAGAAATAATTTCCCCGAGTTTCCCTATTTATAAAAATAAACGCATAATAAAGTTGATTTATATTATTCATAAAATCTAGAAACTTGAAAACTAGTTAGCTCAATTTTTGAGACCATCAATCTAAGTTACTATGTGTCATAGGGATCACTTATTGGTATGAAGTTCACCCATTATTCGAGCAAGACTATGCACCAAAAGTTTTTCTATTAGTTGCACTCTGAGCATGTTTTACTATCTTTACAATCAAGCTCATTGCAAAACGATAGACAATTTGGAATATTAAAAATAAGGGACATAAAAGATGGAAGTGATTTGGGAGATATCAATGTACGGCCTCACAGCTCATCTAACCCCAATTAATATGGAACCTCAATTTTTAATATTAAGGATACGAACAACGCCACTGAGTCTTATATCATGGTAGTCATTCCACAAAGTCAATTGATTAGTTTTATCGAAAAAGAAGAAATTAAATATTCAAATTAAATGAAAAATATCAAGCTAATAGAAAATAAAAGTAAAAATATGCTAAATTAAAAAAAATCAACTTTTGAAATTAAGAAACAATAAATAAAAAGTCGTAATTAAAAAAAAGGTGATAGTTTTTGTAGTCCAAAATACAAATTGGCAAAATAATGTGTCTTAATTGGCATAAATGAATAACAAAATTATAATTAATAATAATAAATTAGTATCAAAAACGAGATTTGAGTTGTAAAAATGAAGATAAATGTCTAAATTAATCCGTGTTATACATGTTTGCAAAAAATAATATTTATATATGTGTAGAATACTTGGAACAGAAATATTTCTCCTTTAAGGCAAGTTAGAGAAAAAACTTTTAAAAATTGTTGCAAAATATATTTTTTATCTATAATATTAAAAAATTTAAAAATCCTTTAATTGGTTTTAATTCGATAATTTAAAGAAACAACATCAAAATTTCGTTTTTTTCGACATTTTACTGATTTTCAAATCAAATGAAGGGCAATATTTTTTGATGTTTTAGGGTTACTTTCTCGCTTAAAAGAATAAAGTGCAAAATAAAATAATATCTGGCGATACAAAACTCCAAACTTTTGTGATTAAGGTACACCCTAATATTTATACAAGTTTCACTCGTGTCTAGTGCCAAACATAGGGAGGAGTTACTCCGTTTTTGATTTTCAATTTACTTTGAGTCCAACAAGGACTTACACTTATTCTTTCACACTGTCATTCTTGAGCACACCTACTCGTGGTTACAAATCATACTTATAGTTATCACCTTAACAATAAAAAAAAATGATAACGGCTTTAGAAAATCAAAAAAATAACGTTGCCGAAAACCAAGAACAACAATAACTAAATTGCATTCTAAAAATACTTAGGATTTACAACTCTATTCAGCCAGTAATAACATATTCAGATGAGGATATTAGCAGCCATTCGGCTCATAGGATAAGATATGAAATTCTTGTTTCTATCATTTAGATAGGATATCGTATTATATTTGTACTCTATTCTTTGTTCGAGTTGTATGGCATTCCAGGGCGATTTGTTTCTTTTATAAATTTATGTTTAAAAAACTCTTCAAAAGTCCTTTTCTATGTATGTTTTTAACTCCTACGGGAAGTTCCTGGGATAAAGTATTATTCTTCCCAGAATATCCTTCATTTTATTATTTTATATTATAAGTTTCAAATAATTATATATATATGTAGTTGTATGATGACTTTTAGCGAGCGGGTCAGATAGTGTATTTAATAATTAAACAGTATCCAGGCCCACCAAAAATTAACTTGTTCAAAAGTAACTATTTTAATAAATTTTTTTTGTAGGTCAGGATGGGTTACATAATTTATTTTATAAATAAATTTGGCCAAATGCAAAGAATTGTACAGTTGTTAAAAAAATATAAAAAATAAATTTATAAAGAATTGAGTTTTCTCAATTTATTTAAAACACATAAAATATTTAAGATTTGTTAAAGGATAGAGAGAAGTCTCCTTCTTTTACAATAAAAATATCAAGAGAAATATGGTTTAAAGTCTACTGAGTTCATATTCAAACCATTTTTTTGTTTAGATATACCGGAGGAGGGGTCTTTTTTGATCTGCATGCATATAATATCATAAAGTATTTACAATTATTACCTCCACTTTGAAATCATTTTCTCCTCTCCTCGTTTTGGCAATGAACCCATATAACGCCTTGAGACTTATAACAAATCTATCAGTAATGATACTCCCCACCATAGATATTAGAGGTATGGCTCAGTTACAAAATAAAATAAACAGAAGATACCACAGCTTCTTAGCAGAAAAAAACATCCACAATTTGTTTAATCCGATTTGGTGGTATATATCGAGAATGTCGACGACCTTTATTAGAACCACTTCTATGACCATGAAGTAAGCGGGTTTTGAGTGAACTATTTGTAGGTACATTTTTTCTTCTTAAGGTTCTTCCAACGCATTGGCACTAAAACACTTGTTGTTGATTTGTGTTTGTTTTTATTTTATTTGCACTGATCCAATTCCTATAAAGAAAGGGGATTGGCGAGCCTGGTACTAGGAAATTAGGAGTACGAGTCAAGGAAGTGGTATGAAGAATGCAATATATAAATAATTTTATTTGCATGTAACTTGGAATACTTAAAAAAAAGAGTTAACTATCTTAAACACAAAAAAAAAAATGCTGTCTAAAATTTGCAAACCAAAAGCTTAAACTTTTTTTTGGTATTAGAGAGGTTCTTTAGATGTATTGGCAATGGTTTTTAAGGATCCAGGGTACCTTCAAGTACCCCGCCCAACTTGAGGGCTAGGAACTATTTTTTGATATTAAAGGGGGTTCCTAGGATAATTGAGATGCATTGGAGTAGTTTTTAAGGAACCAGGATCACCCTCAAGTACCCCGAGTAACCAGAAGGCTTGGAACTTTTTTTTGATATTGGAAGAGTTCCTAAGATGTATGTGATACTCTGGCGATAGTTTTTAACTATCCACTTTACCCCCAGCCAACCCAAGGAATTTGAACTAGTTTGAAGTGTTGGAGGGGTTACGTGTATGTATTAGATGATGCTTTGGTGGCTTTAATCAATACCAAACTAACCCCGGGACACTGGCCCATCTCAGGACCGTGTTTATTCAACCATATTTCAAGAGAACCTTGGCCATCCCCCCTCCTTCTCTTAAATTGCAATAATATTACTCAGAGTTGTAGGTACACGCTTGGGGGATGGAACAAACAAATATGTTTAGATATTTGTCATAAATAATATTAAAAAAATTTATAATATGTTATTATTCATCCTGAAGTTTGATAAAAATGTGGTCAATTTTCCACGGGCAGATTTTCACAGGGCAGTTTTTCTAGTACCAAATTGAGAAAATGTACGTAAGACTAGCTTATAATTTCATATTTTTTCTAAAATATAAAAGGAAATACTCATACTTGACATTATTTATTGTTTACCAACGCCATCCAGATATCTCCTTGAAAATGAAAAACCTTAGTAAATTTATAGTTGTAGAAGCTGCGCTTTCACATGTTTACTTATCTAATTCATGTTATAAGCAAAGTTTTAAATGTTGTGTGTCATCATAAAAACAACTTTAAAAAAATCAATAACAGGAGAAAATCCCAATTTCTCTTTTTACGTTATATATATATACTGCCCAACTTTTCAAAGATATATTTGAGTCAGTTTTTTTTTGTAATTTATGACCTTTTTTTGAAGATACATATATTGGCCCCTAAATAGTATTTATATAAAATCTATGAATTTATCATTATTTTAGTGTTATATTAATTTTGATAAGAATTATTTGATTATAAATTTTTTTATAATTCCTTGAATATTACAAATGCATCCACACTCAATTTTGAGAAAAATAATTGAAGGTTGCTTTTGTGCTGACGGGCAATAAAGGATAATTCAACTTATTTTCTCCCTTTTTTCTTTATGTACCTTTAATAAAGTTGAATATTACCTAATTTATTGTATTTTGAAGATGTTGTAGTTCCTACCTATGTACCTATACTGTATACTACTGCACATTATGTCGAATCTTGAATCTCTTTGATAATTTTTCTATACATACATATATATTAGAGCGGTTTGATTTTCAACTTTTTTCGAATTTCAATTACGGCTAGTGTATTAAAGTTATCATATGGTATCAAAATTGCATAGTCCTACGGAGGTATCGTTAGGTCGTACATCTTGAACAAATAATGAAAAAAGGCAAAAAATCTATACTTAGTCAATATAAATAGTATATAGACATTCTTAATTAGTTTATATTAAATAAATTTGATGGGCATTGTTTTAACCTATAAAAAATGTTTACAAAGTTATACTCAAAAACTGATGTATGGAACAAAAGAAGGGAGAAAGAAATTGACGAAATTTTGATGAACTGTGTATAACAAATATCTTTTTTTTTTAATCAAACATTTCTTATGTAATTTTCTCTTTGTGCTATATAGGGTAGCTATAGAAAAAACGTTATGAATGTTTTTAAGGTTCAAATATTGGCTATTCTAATTAATAAATACAAAATAAAGATTACATAATTCTACATTAAAAATTTTATTGACGAAATAAATAACTTATGGTTCCTTGTAAACTTTGAACTAGATGTGTGTCCAAATGTTGAAAAAGAAGCAACCCTAATATAAATGTTATCTATATTATATTTCTACTCACAAGTTCTGAAAATGACATTTTCCTTGTTTTGTGCTCAATTCTTTGACTTTATAAGAACAAGTAAGACAGCAAAGTAAAACTTTTTCTTTTGTTTTTCTTATGAACTTTCAAAACCCTTCTCAAAGGAAACATAAATACAGGGTATCAGCTTCATTTTCATGCTTTGGAATTGCACTTATTTTTTCATAGTATACATTTCTTTTCTGAGAGGGATGAAAAACTTATATGTACATTAAGATATCATGTAAAGTACATATTACTTAAAAAAAGGGTTCAAAGACAATCATAGCATACACCTTGCCTCTCCCTTACACTTTTCCAGACTCATTTATTCTATGTCAAAAAAAATCTTGCTCTTGAGTATCCTACTTAATGCATAATTAATGAATATTTTTTCTAAGATTTTTTTATTTTTTTTTTTGGAGGAGAAGGGTTGACTAGCTCAAATATATTTTTTTTCATGAGACTTGTAAAACAACTTAATATCTTCTAAATACAAAATTTGATACTTTTGAATGATTTTTTTAGAAAGCCAAACGTATTAATTGTTTATTTTTGACATCAAGAAAAAAAGTATCGACAAAATAATTTCAATAGATAATGTATTTGAAATTTTGAATCACTGTTAAACTGTTGTTAAATGTTAGAATAAAATTTTGGCAGTATAATTTCGTCTCTGACAAAATTTAATAAAGGTTTGTCAATAATCTCTGTATTTTACACAACAATTCTTGTATATTTGTCTACAAAGTGTTTGATAGATAGGAAATTGCTCCCCTCGTCAGTCCTAACATCCTTTTGTAGTCACAAGCCTGATTTTCTATTTCTTGTATTCATCATTGATAAATATGAGGAATATATAACCATTGACCTTATTACTAGCGTGATAAAAATATGACCTAAAAGCCGCATGATTTTTTTTCCTGTTCGCAATTATAACAGGGTTTTAAAAAATTTCCAGAATTGTTCACACTATTCTTTTGTTCTTGAGTAGAGAGTATGTAAGTATAAAGCAACCCCGAATAGTTGTGCTGATGAAAGATAAAATGCCTGATAATTGATTGGAGAGTTATTTAAGTAAGTGCTTGTTTGAATTCTGAGAACATTGAAAACGGTGTAATTTCCTTATATGTCATTGCTAGATACAGAGAGATTTATAATTTACAATTCTACATACTTTGGTATATGCTATGATTTTTCTGGTCAATGTATATATATATTTTTTTTAAACTGTTAATTGACTCATTTTATTGGTAGTAGACTTAATAACAAAGTTACTAGATAATATATGATCATCAGGTAAGGAAAAATAAAATATACTAAAAAATGTCATGGAAACTCTGACAATTGGTAAAACTGTTTAAAAGAAAAGCAGTGCTGCCGTCTTAAACGATTTATTAGATATGACAGCAAATTATCTTGGAAAAATGATTTCAATGTCGATAGTCAATTCTAATCTGAGTGCAACGGAAACTTATGCATATAACTATCCAACAAAATATTTGTATAACGCTTTCATGTGCACTCTTACTAATTATTAATTTTTATATATAAGTTCTCTCTTCATGAATTAAAGAATAATGATAACAGCTTTAAAAAAATACTTTTCAAGTTGCCGACTATAAATAAATCATATTTTTTAGAAGTCTTAAAATTGTTGACTATCAGATTTCACATATTAAGTAATACTTTTGTTCAAATTTTTGGGTGACTATTATTTTTAAGAAACAATTTTTAATCCGTATTCCTTTTTGTTGATAAATAAGAATAAAATACATACATACCTATAAAAAAATCAACGAAGCCACATATTTTCTTAAATGCTTTTATAGCCATTCTTATGTCAATAAAGGCAAATGTATTTTAGCAATATTAAATGTCTTTGAATGAGACTCTAAGGATATATCTACAATATACATTTTTGTATGTTCCTTTGTATTAAGATTCAAACATATATTTGTAAATAGTTTTTTATTTATTCTTGTTTGAAAAAAGACATGGTTATTTTAATATTTGTGCAGTGGATCTGATATAGAATTGCATTGTCAACACTTTTTAAAATAAGCCCTATAGGCCAAGAAAGAAATCAATGTGTATTTTATGTCAAAAGGTCAAAAAAATATCAGGACATCTATTCTTAGACGTATGACATGATGTTATGCTAAAAAATGAAACCAAATATGAACGTGGTAACCCTGACAGTTCAAAGAACATTTTGGGAATGGGAAAATCATAAAGTTATATTAAATAAGATGTTAAAGACTATTAGAAGAATGAAATAAAAAAAAATTCCACTCTTTATCCAAAAAAAATTATTAAGATTTCAGTAATCGAACCAAAAATTATATTTGAGTTCAACCATATTCAAAACACTTTTAATTTGACCGCACTGTCAATAAACATTATAAGATTGATGACACTTTTTTTACAAGGTTTTTTTTTGACAATCAAACTATGGCCACTTCAATTCTACTGCGAGTTTTAAAAAGAACTTACACTTATAGCTAGGGATGTGAAAACTTTCGAAATCTTCAGTAGCACACATTCAAAAAACAAGTATAAGTTTGTAACCTCCAGGATATTATTGCTCTTATTAACCATTTATCACTATTTTAAAAATTCAAACGTATAGCCAGCAAGATCACTATAGTTCTTATAGTATCTTATATTCTTTCCAAGCATTTTTGTCCATCAAAGTTTCCTAACATAAGCAAAAATTACACATTTTGTAATCTTTAAAATTTTGTTTTACTTTTACCGTCTTATTCCCTAATATAAATTATTATGTTTAATTAATCACTCATTTTTGCTAATTAAAGCTAAACAAAATAAAATTATGGTAATTTTCAATTAAGAAAACCACATTTCTTTCATATTCTAATAATATTATACTTTATTCAATATCGGGGTTGAATAATAAAAGTAATATATAAAAACCATCAATTATAAGTAAAGTAATAAATCATAAAATTAAGGTAATACCTATTTTTAGTACAATTATTTTTACATCAATTGACGGTAGGATTATTTATACATATTTAATTAAACAAAAATGGCACCGTCTACATTAAATATATATAAGAAAAAGGAATTAGTTGACCACTTATCAATATATGTTTTTTGTGATATTATTTGAAAATTGCAAGAAAATACGAATTTGGATTCGGAGTAATTAAAAACCTCTCAATGAATATTAACACTACCATTTACACTAACATTTTTTATTTTAGATTGCAACTCTAAAATTTATATGAAATTTTTCTTTATACGAGTATGATAGACGTAGTAAAACTAAATTTATTATTTTTAATGAATTTCTTTCATTTTTAATTTTTTCCACATGAAAGTTTATCTCACTTGGCGATCAAAACAGTGATTACATGACTATTGGATAAAACCATTTCCATTATTTTATTCAGATTTGAAACAATTTGCCTTCCCAAGCGTTGTGCATCATTGACGTCAAAATTACCGAAAAATAATTTACAGAATCGAAATTACACGTGATTGGCTGTAAAATCTCATCCGGGTGGCTTACGTTTTTGCCTTTATCGAAGAGAAACTGTAAAATATGGTGTGTTTTCCCTTTGCATTTGTCCATTTATGACTCACGCTGAAACAATACTGAGTAAAACTATCACAGAAACTGTTTTAGAGGTATTTTTAGAAATATATCTATCATAAACTTATCGTACTTACACAAACTGAAATATACAATATTATAGACATTTATTGAAAAAATAATGCATTTCATTTTACCACACATATTATTTTATGATTTTACCCTTAATTGTGAAAATCTTAATAATTACCAATGAAATAAATTTTAAATTATATATAAAAAATTACAATGCTGATTCATTTTAAATTATATATATAAAATTACAATGCTGATTAATTTTTTGAAATTAAGTAGATATTTGTCTTAATTCCTTAGTATTAGTAATCCTAGTAGTAATTACTTGATGCATCATGCATTTTAAAACTGCTCTTCTATCTTAACATGCGGAATTCGATTTTATTTTTACTCATTGCAACATTTATTTCAGGTCATTAAATAATATATCTGCATATGTATTTGGTGCAATCTTTACTTTTATCACAGGCTGATTATTTTATTATAAAAATTGTTTTTGTAAAAAATAAAAAACCTAAAAAAATTATCATATAAGTTATACTATTTAAATTATGTTATTATTATATAAATTTCATAAATTGTGTGGCTCTTGATTCGGACGTGCTTCTTTTACTTTTATATGTATTTACATTTTTGACATCTGTTTATGCCTAAAATGCAATATGATATTGGATATATTACTAGGTGTCTCCCTCAGCAATGTATAATTCATAATTATATCGATTATATGTATGTGGATTAATCGATTAATACAATATTCCTTGATATTCTGTCAGTTGGAAATTCCTCATTGGAAAAGCAACATTGAACTTAGTTTTATAACTTATTTGGAGGAAAATTTGAATTAGTTAGCCTTTATTCTTAATAATTATGGGAATTTTATTATTCAACTAATTCTAAAATAGGTGTTAAGTTTTGTAAATTAGTGTATAAAACTTATACTGGGTCGATTGGGCTCAATGGTATTATATGTTATATTTTTGTGTTTTTATAAAGAACAAAAAATGCCCCAAATGCCACAAAAAATGATTTTTTTCAAATTTTATCTTGAACCAGTTATCAGATTACAAAAATCAAACAAATTCTGAAAGCTTCATGGATTGTGGTAGATTTTATTAAATAAAATCACTTCAAGACTCAGTTGTTTCGGTTGGTTTGTCGTTCGATCACATCCTACAAAAAAAAAAATCTCCAATTTAGATCCAGAAAAGTCGGAGGCAAAAAGTCCAGCGGATCTACGGCTAAGTGGATGGGACAGATCAGAGAGCCTCCTATTGAAAACATGTCGATTCAGGGCTTGCCCTTGGTCTAAAGCACGTCCATGTAGGCGTCATTGTTGTCTCTGATGCCTTGAGGGAGCCCGTGAGAAGCCATGCCGTGGCCTCCTCAACTCGCCTTGTTGTGCCCTCAAGATAACCTTTAGAGGCCTCAATTTCCCTCCTAACCTTGCAACCAACGTCTCACTGAGTCCCACATTTCGAGTGATTGATTTTTAGTCGCTATTGGTGCCGATTTAAAAGAGGGCTGAACGCCTTTTCCAAATATTGGTGACAACGATTTCGTAAGTTGATTCAATTTTTTCCAAGTGGTGTAGGTTTGAACCATCCATCTCATATAAGAATAATCAACTTGCACAACCTGTATTTAGAATATCAAATAGGACTAAGTTAAATGAAATATATATTTATTTTAATACATTAAGGTACAAACAAAGTTTTTAAAATGATGTTTGACGGGGACCAATAGGAGAAGGTAGCTCAAACAAATGTAAAAAAAAGAGCCTTAATGGCGGATTGGTACATATTTTAGGAGTTAAAAACGTTCCTTATAAATAACTGTAGTTGTAATTTATGTATTAATATTTAGTAACTGGTATTCGTTGTGTAATAATTTTTTTTTACATTTAGTCGTTGTAACAATCAACTAATACTTGATACAATCATTTTCATTTAATCTGTTAAATTTATTTATTTATTATCTAGCTAAGACTAATACTACTGTAAGCAATTGCACATTGCAGTTGTAAAAGACCATTCTATTTGTCAGTATTGTTAAAACTCATCATCGAACGTAAAATATATACAGGCTGAAGACTCAAAAATTAGAATCCCCTTCGAGGCCGTCTAGCCTCAGTTCTAAAAGTTTGACAATTTTGTACTAGGCACCATTCCAAAAAGCTGACAAAAAGCTACAGTTTAATGTTTGTTTTGATGTTTTTGCGATCAAAAAAATGTCGGATCTCCTTAACGCACAAGTGGATCCAAAGGAGATATCTGACATTTTTTAAACGTGCCCATGGCCACCGTCTACAACACAAGGAATGTGATGAACAACTCCGACATGGTCTCCAGGAAGCTGGGAAGCAGATACCATAACAGAAGGAGGAGTGCCGATTTGTGGCCGTGGTCTAGGAGAAAATTGAGAAGGACACAACAAAATCCACAAGGAAGATGGCAAACGAGATGGAGATCAACCTCAAGACAGTCAGGAAGGCCATCAACGAATACCTGGACCAAAAGAGCTTTGTCCAAGGCAGGAGGCATCTGCTAACCAAGTCTATGAAGGCGAGGAGAATGGAGAGTGCTGGTCTTTTTCAAGAACCACTACAATACAGTCAAGATTTACTCCGACAAGAAGATCTTTACAGTGGACGCTGTTCTGAAAAGGCGAAATGGTCGCTTATTGACTGAATCAAGAGCTCAGGTAGAGTGAACCTTCAGGATCAAATGTCCAGCTCAAGTCATGGGCCTTGTCGTCGTGGTGTCAAACGGCAGCGAGACGCCTCCCTACTTCCCAAGGAGAAAGTCAATACGGACATCTACTACAAGATCCATAGGTACTAAGTCCTGCTATAGTTGAAGGAAGCATACTCCCATGGGTCAACTATGTGTTCGCCCAAGAAGGTGCCCCAGCACACACTTCCAAGAAGGTGAACAATTTCTGCAGGGAGAACATGGCTGCATTCTGCCTGGCAGACTTTGCCCTTCCTCCCCACCCGATGTGAATTTCCTAAATTTCGCTATTTGGAGTGTATTGGAGGGCAAGACCAGCAATATATCTGATCTGAATGTCGACGCCCTGAATGTTGTCATCACGGAGGAATGGAACAACTCATCCTCAGACTTTATCAATGCCAGCTGTGCTTCTGTTCGTCACCGTATTGAAGCCATAATTCAGAATGGAGGGGAACATATTGAATAAAAAGTGTAGAAAATTGTTTAATTACCAACTTTTGTTATAAAAGTTTGCCATAAAAATGAGACAAAATAAACATATGGAGTAGTGAAAAGGGCTTTTTAATTTTTCAATCCTTACCCTCCCTTTTTAATAATTCAATACTTAAACAAAAAAAACATATTTTGTAAATATATTAAAAAATTATTTTTTTTATATCAAAAATAATATAATTTAAGTGATGTCAGATTACGGGAATTATAATTTTTTTGAAGGTCAATTATTTTTTGTAATTGACCCTACATGTATGATCCAACTTGACCAAGTTCTTTAATGATTAACTCCATTTGACTCTTATGTTAACCATAAAAAACTATATTTTCAAGATATAATACATGCTTAAGTATTTAAGCTTATACTTGAGCTTCAGAAGAAAATGATGGAACTTGAAAAAGAATTACGAGCAGTCTATGTCATAGCTCAGGATAGGAGTGTATTACTTTCACCATAGCTAATTCAATACTATTAGAATGCTATTTCACGAAAAATATCACTAATGACGACTTGGATAAATTTTTAAGTTGCAAACAGAATAATTTTTGTTATTTTCCTAAATCTCATAGCTGCAGCTAGTTTAATAAAACTTCATAGCAGCTGAGCAGCCCGACTCCCAAACATTCTTCAAATTAACAAAATTACCATCTTAGTTTTTTAGCATTCCAGGAGGTCATCCACACTATTCACTACTCCAGCTATACACTGATTGAAAAACCTACCCGTTCACATGAGTAAGCTTCATGGTCTACGTAAAATCTTTTCCTTACGCAAGATTTTGCTTTTTATTATACCACAAATGACGTCACTTTATCATGTTTTGGAGACATAATACCATATTATTTTGTCTGTGTCATTTTCTTTCTAGATATAAGCATTTTTTTCATTATAGAGTAATATTGAAATATACATAACGTACCAAAAAGTTATAGCATAACACATTATATTTGGATAAATATTGATCATGTGGTCATTTGGCCACTTGATTTATCCCTGTGTTACCTTGCCAACACAAAAATTAATTATTTATTTGGCTGTTAGTATTAAGTGTTTCCACTTCTTTTCTCTTTATCAGTGTTTTGAACATTAATTGTTGTTGAATTAGAATAAGTTATTTTTCATCGGTGACCAGTTTCAGACACTGGTTGATTAATAAATCCATAGTTTGGAAGAATTGGCTAACTACCAACTAATTTAAGACCCTTTTGTTCTGGTTCCTCCATAGGAAATGTTTCGAGACAATATAAATATTGTCTACGTTTATAGGCATACACAAAAATGCATCACTAATCGGCTTTTTGACCTATGCTGTAAATTAAGCAAGTCATTTAACACTAATCCATTCAAAATACATAGATACATATCTTATTACTTCAAATTATATTGTTTTTAAATTCAATATTACATTATGTAAACATACTATAATATAGGTACAAAAAAGTTATAATTGAGCAATGTAATTTAATGATATTTTAACTAGAATTTACAACATGATATATTTTTTTCACCATGTTTTCTAATTTATATATAAAGAAAAATGAAGAAACAGAAAAAGAAGGAAACACTACGACATTATTTTGTACTAATTTATATATTTTTAAATATTACCCTTTATAGCAAAAGTTTTATACATATACATATATATAGACATACATAAACCAACTCTCAAGATAAATTAAAAAGTTAAGAAATAATTAAATATAAAGTACTTTTGTTCAAATATTTTAATTTTTTGTCGTAAAGAATGAATTAAGGAGAGAGAAAATGAAAATAGACTTGTATATAGATAGGATAATTATAACTTACTGTTTGATATACACGCATTGTCTTAATAAAAAAAGAAGCAAAAAAAAATTGTTAATGCTAACGTCATTCCTCTACATAAAATTATTTACTAAATCAATTTTTTTCATTCTATATATAGCACTTTACATTGTACTAAACAATGATGAAACGATAAGCTAAAAAAGATATAGACAAATTAGTAAATCTTAAGATATTACTGCTGCATAAAATTATGAAGCAGTTAGTAATATTAACAGTATCTATCATAAAGACTAAATTTTGAGAAATCAGGAGCTTCTCAAAAGTTACCATTTAAAAATCTCTACCCCAAAACAATTATATTCGTCTGGAACTCTATCTCTTCTTCCGCTTACCCTTCTGTGTGTGGCCAGAAAGTTTCTGCATGAAATGAACTTTTATATATGTTACAAATATTAAATTGTAGTCAACAAAAAAAAAATGGTCTGAAGTTGTTTTGTGTCGGACCTTATATAGGACTGTAGTCTAATTGTGCCCATTCCAGTCCAATTCTAATTGTCGGTGTCTAAAGAAGGTAAAATTGATCCCTCGTCTCGTCATTGAGGGTATTTTTCTTTTCTTATTATCATGTTTTATATTATTCTAAATTATTTAACTAAGTAAAAATGGAACACATTTGTATGATAAAGACAAATGGTTTTTTTAGCAAGATATGTGCAGTGATCTTTAATAAATATCTTATTTGGCCTAATAAACCACCTATATTTTTAAGAAAAATTCCAAGGACCGATCTTTTAATGACAAGTCCTAAGACTGAACTAAATCGAATAAATAAGGACCAACGTAAAACTAGTCTAAACCCTTTTTTTAGAATAAGTAAAGCAATAGCGCTCCTCAATAATTTCTAACAAAATAAATTATGAAGTAAAAGATCATTAATAAAAAAGAAAAAAATGTTTGAATGTTTTGAAGGTTCTTGTTAGATAAATTTGGAGTGATTGGTGTATTTAAAAAAAAAATAACTCCATAGTTTAATTTGTGAAGCAGTCGTGACATCCATATAAATAAGATCTTACTGAAGATTATTTAAGGGATGAAAGTTTTTTCCCACTACAAGTGTCCTCTAAATGCTTAAAAGATGTCTTTCCTTTTTGATTAAATTCGATTTGTTTCATTTTTCATCCTGATCATAGTTCCCATATTTAATATAATCAATAATTTTCTTCAGTTCTAAGATCTTCTCAAGCCTTCTGTTCTTGATTTTTTTGATTTACTCCTTTAATTGTTTCTTATCATTGCAGCTTCTTTTCAACATTCCTTAGAGTGTTCGCAAAAATGAAACAAGGTTGTTACTTAATTTAATGGAATTTTTTCTAAATTTCAGAAATTTCCTTTTTGATCTCCTTTCATTCCAAAAGAGGCACTTTCAATTTCCAATGCGACTTACGGTATCCAGATGGGTAACCAAATGATGTAGACACTGGGTGGGGATTCGAAATGTAGCATGTAAGAACTTTAAAATCAATAAGAAAGATAGATGCTCTATATGACGGAAAAGATAATCAAGTTGTCCATATAGGTATATCCCTTTCAGACTTGGTATTTGTGTAGAAGGTGATAGAGGAGCGTCTCCTTCCGTGGTCAAATCCAAATTGCCCAAATTCAGAGTTTTAATCATTTTTGTACGGATTTTCGGAATTGGCTTTATTATTTGATCCCTTATATCTATCTGAATCCTAATTAAGACCGTAGATTGTATATAATATTTTTCTTTGTTAAGGAAGTCGGATCTGAAGCCACAAGCTGGGGATTGAAAGATCACTTTATAAGACCAAGCACTCCTCTGGACTAGTGTGAAGTAGGCCAAGGACTAATATAAGAAAAGGACTAGAGATAGGAAAAATCAGCTGCCAGGTACAGTCCCATAACTATATTTTATTCTAGTGAAATTATATTTTATTGATTGAACTGTGTATGTTGGTTGGACCTTGGAAACTCTTATATTGTTGTTCTTTCCCTAAAATGCTGGAGAAAATTACACGCACGAAGACTAAAAGCTTAGCCAATTCCTCTATTTCACCCTAAAATAAGGATGGTATTCTTCTTTAGAGTCCTAATTCGAAGGAAGGATTCAAATTGTCAAATTTAACTCCAAAGTCCCAGGCATGGAACGGAATTTCATTTATAGATGATTCTATTCAATAGGGAGGGCCATCTTATCTTCAAATGAATAATTAATTGTTGTATTTAAAAATGATTTTCAAACAATTCTATTAATATTAAACTTTTCTTAAATAAGTACATGCATATAAAAAGAAAGTAGAAAAAAATATATAGATATGAAATGAAAAAAAAAAAATCTAAGCAAGTTCTAGATAAACTAATATTTTAATTTTTCGGTTTTTATAGTAAGGGAGACTCGGACAAGTTGCAGCAAGCCCTTTTTCTCAATCATGAAAAATTTATAGACATAAAGTTTACATTGCATAATTGTATGGTATAAAGTTGATTATTTACGAAAAAAATCAATAACTTTAATCAACATTTCTTCGATATATTGGATAAAAATTGATCTTAAAAGGTAAAAGTATTTTTTTTAATGGAAATATATTTTTTAAATAATGAAGTTGGTTTTTCATTGCTTTTCATGTAACATTTGAATATTAGATATAGTTTTATTAAAACTCACAAGTCCCTCAGCGATGAGAATTTTGACTTATTAAAATTAGTGATGAAAATCGTCAGTATTTTTTTAGCTCTCCAATTTTTTTATTTTTTTTTTAAATTGGTAATCTGAAAAACGAATTTTCTCTTCCTAAGCTGTGGTCATTATTATTTAATTCCTGAGGAGTGAATATCCTTTACTGAATAGATTTAATTATATAAAAAAGTCGACGGAACATTCGAATGTTCTCATAAAACACGGAAATTAACCATAAAGATTCGCTGTGGAGTTATTATTGTAAGTCCTTATCGGACTTACAGTAGAATTTAAGATCAAAATTGGAGTAATTCTTGTCCTATATCATTATCCACCTCTCCTCTCATCACAGCTGATTGTAACTGACCTAATGAAACGTCGTAATAGCCTAGCTGCTCTTCTCCAAAACATACTTCAAATTGTCAGCGTCACCATTTTGATTTTCAGTTTCTATTTATTAACCTAGCAAAAAAAAAAAAAACCCACGACTTTCACAACTAATTATAACGCTCAATCAAAATGGGACAATTACTACATATTTTGCAATTTTTCTGGTAATGTTTATTCTTCTTTAATCTTATTTTTATTTACATTTCACAGCAAATGATATTCTTATCTGGAACAGGGCCTTGTAAATAATTGAGAGTAAATTTCTGGGATTTTTTTAATACAGATCAGTAATTTTGGAAAAAAAAAGATTTAAATTCTTAATCAGCTATAAAGATTGAGTATTAATAATTCAATGCATTAAAAATGTACAGTAATTTATAAAAAAAATAATATTTTATTTTATTTTTTTAATTTATCCCTTAAACTTTAATTTTTAACTTTTCCAACCATCGCCGGCTTCTTCTACAGCTTCAACCTTTGACATATTCCATTAAAATGAAATTTGTAGAAAAACATTGAAGGATATACTTGCTTATTAGATTCAAATAATTGCAAAGATAAGTTGAAAAGCAAAGTTATATTTAGATGTTTGTCAGTAAAACCAGCTATGAGCAATTAAGCTAAAATGAATAAAAGTTTAAACTGTTCCCACTGTCTGTAATGCTATTTTATTAAATATATTTGTTATTCCATTCAGAACAATGTTTATATTGAAAATTTTAGTCAGTTGACTATTAATCTCGTCTCATCATTAACTATTGGTCATAATCTGAATACAGATGGCGTCCTCAAATTTTAATTATTACAATTTAGCGATTAGAAAAGAAAATATGGTTATTTTGTTAGCTCTATTTCCCTTTTGTTAATTCTTTAATAGATCCTTGTGATATTAACATATCCACGATGAATGAAGAGTTCTCGCATTTCTTAAATGTGAACTCTTTTTCATTATGATGAATAAAATTGATATCAAGTATTTAAAGATAATTTTAATATTTTCTTTGTACTACTGCTATTTTTAATGTAGAAGTTTCTCCTGTTAATAGCAGTAATTTATTTATTGCCCAAAAATCATATAAAAGACTGCTGATGTTAACAATGTTGTTAATTCAATAGTACCATATGAATTGCTTCTGCCTTCTCCTTGTATTCAATAATAACTGGTTCGTAGTGATGTCCTATTTGGCCATTGGTTTTTTATCTGTTTTCTTCTAGTTGGAAAGGTTGAGAGACACATTAATCGTGAAAATCATTAGTCAAATAAATAAAATATCATGAAATTGATATCCAACTATTATATACCTATATTATATATATATATGTATTCATACAAAGATATATACTTTCATATAGGTACATTTCAACAATATAAAGAATCAACTTAATGAGTGCAAACAGGAAATTAAAGATATCAGAGAGGAAAAGGATATTAACTCTTTTTTTCTCATTTTGGTACAAATATAGTTAAATATATATGATACACTTTTTGAAGAAGTATAAATCAGATCTTATTACGAAGAACATATGTAAATATTTTTTTGTAGATATAGCTTGTCACATGAATGCTTAGATGTACATGCTAATGAATCAACCAATCGTTTGATATTTGACTCATTCTTGGTAATTTTAAATGATATTTAACTTTGTTTATTATTGTAACGAAAACAATATTTTTGTGCCGATTTCAATACCAAAATGGTCATTGCCATTTCGATATTTTTTCCATTAACAATATCAATAAATGTCGTTTAGAGCAATTCATAGTGTTTTAAATAGTAAGCACTTTCAGTATATAAAAAAGGAGGTTTATTTAAAGAAGATGCAAGCAGCTGTTAGATGAAGGAAATAAGCACAATTCTATTCCATATCAAGCAAGGGCATTGACAGAAATGACTGTTTTTTCGATCCTAAATTCTACTCTGGGTCCACCAGGGACTAGCACATATACCCCACGCGTCATATTTAAGTTTACAGAAACAACTGTTTTCTACCTTTATTAAAAACTAGTTTCGTGAAGACAGTAAACCCAAATTAAGTTTATTTCCAGTGAATTATTACTGGAGTTGATATTTTTTATGCAGTATGGCCTCCCTCAGCGTCAATGACTGTATTCACTCCCTTCCTGAAGGTCATACAAACTTTATGGATATAGTTTCGGGCAAATAAGCCCATGAAGCCTAGATGGCAGACTCTTTCGACCTTTAAGATGGGGGGAGATGGGAGGCCATATATTTTTGGACCAAAAAGCCTCAAAGTTAACTTCCGTAAATTATTGAGTCTTTTACCTCGCGTGACAAGGAGGTCCATTGTTTTAGAACACTATTCTTGTATTCCTTCTTGCTCTAAGGAACTACGTATTTCCAAAGCAGTGCAATATAGACATTACCTTCTTCCGAATAAAGATGGTTGGAAACTTCTTCCGATTGGACTCGAATAGGCACAAAACCATGAGCGAGGCCTCATTTTTTTTTGTATTTAATGTGAATTTCACATTTGTTTGTACTTCCTTCATGCCGAGGTCCGAAATGTAACAGTCTGTTCGTCTATTTTACGCTTTGTCGACCAGGAACAACTTCACATCCGAGAAGATAGTTGCTTGTGTTTGGGTTTCAAATCGCTTTGCAATATCATGTACGACCATCCTACTGATTCAGAGTTCACTTTCAATCTCGATTTGGGTCATCTGGCCCGCTATTATTTGCAGCAAAATAATTCTTTGGATTCCATTTTGTCTTCTTCGAAGATATAACCAATATTTATAAATATAAAAACAAATGCAAATGGCTATCAGAATATATAATATAAATTTAAAGATGACTTATAGGGTAACTCTACCAACATTTCTTCAACGTTACACTCTGTCATTCATCAGCAAAAACACTCGCGGCTACTAATCTGTTCTCTAGAGTGTATTTTCTCGTGAAAGAGGACATAATGAATAAAAAATATAGTATTTAAACTTATTACAAATTGCTTATAAGATGTATATTCTTTGTTACATAAAAATCACGTATTTTGTAATTTAGTCATTCTATTGCAAGTTTTGCTCCCCACTCAGTACAAATTCGATTTTTAATGAGAAATGTCCATTTCTGTATTCTATGGAAATTAACTCTATAACAATAGTTGATATTATCACAGAGCAGGTGAAAATACAAAAACAAAAATTATTATTATATAATTGTATGTTTATTATGTTGGATTTAATTAAACCGTTCTATAGTAATGTTATCTCCAAGGTAACACTTACTTCCTTAGATACGTATCAATTGTAGAGAAAACCTGCAAGTGATAGAGAAAGGGGAAAAATCTGTTCTGTATCAGAAAGAAAGCAAAATATTTTTACAATATATTAATAAAATATATAAGCAAGTTCGACATATATTCCCTAATATACCAAGATTGATAACACAATGGGATTTCTTTCCAGTGCTTTGAATTTCAAAGTACAACGATTGCCTCAATCACGTGCAAACGGCAGAAGTAATTAGTTGTCAAATAATGGCAATGTTTATTGGCAGTGTATAATATTTTCTTCTCTTTTTACTATATAGCAATACTATTTTAGAATCGGATTTTCTATCTAAATTCGTTTTTATTAAATATGTCCATATCTATTCTAAAATTTGAAATCTCGACAAGTGGATATTAGACTCTTGCATAATTGATTTAACTATAACTAAATGTATAGTTTGAAGCTAAACTGTAGGGACAATTGGTTATTTCGATGAAGTTGTATAGATACGTTAATTAGGTCTATATATAGTTGCAAAATAGATTAAAAATTACACTAGGGGATACAAAATTTCTACGAATTAATCGAAGCCAAAAAATGAGTTCATATTTAACTGCAAAATACAAAACTGATGTCAGTTTATATCTGGATTTTCGAGTTCTAGAAAAATCTGAGATTATATAAATTCTGGTCTATTGTTGTTTATCTATTCACTTTTCACCATAAAGAAAATCACGAAATTTAAAATTCTATGAATAAAACTGATTTAAAAATATTTTTATTGATTCCAATTCTGTGAATGAATTTCACATATTTCCATGATGAAAAACGGCGCTCTTTTTAGACCCTTATTACTTATACATAGTGATATGTTAAGGAATAGCATAGCTTATACTTTGTATAAGGGTGTACTAGCAGTCTTTAAAATTAATTGCTTTTTATTTCCTAGGAATTTATTAACCACATATTTGAAAAAAAAAAAAAAACAACTAAGTTCATTTTCTTCAAAGACATTTGAAAAACTTTCATGATAAACTTGGTAATTTGAAATTAAGGTTTAATTTTCATTGGACACTTGCTAAGGACTAAGTTTAACAATAAAATAACTAAGTTAATTAGGCTGAGCACCTTTTCACAATAGGTAAAATGTATTTTAACAATAATTAAATTTAACCACGGATTAGCAACTCCCCTTGACCAAAGCACAAACATGCTCAATAACCTTATTTAATAGTTTATTTTTGAAGTGTCAGAGAAACCTTGTTTTATTTGTTATTATTATTTGTTTGTTAAGTTTATTTACTTAAATTTTATTCGAATTTCTGTATTTCACTAGAGACATCGGGATTAAAATTCATTCCCGATAAACTACTAGGTTAATAAAAAAGTAAAGTTGACTTTTTTTATTGGAAAGGAGATTACAGGATCGAAACAAAGATGAGATCAATTCAAATATTATTCATAATTATTGTATTATGAAATCAATTATTTGAAAACATGAAGTCATTATTATTGAAATTGTAAGCAATAACAAAATAATTTTATTTATTTTTATTAAAAAGGATCACTCATAAAATATAAAATTGAACAAAAATCCTTAAATTGATATTTTTTAAACAAGTCTATTTTAAAATAAAACAAGGAAGATTTTGTACATTATAAGTGTTTATAGAAGAGTTTTTCACCATGTTTTACCCTAAAAATGCAAATATGTTGACTTTGGAACAAGATATAGAGTAAATAAAATTACTTTCATTATCATAAAAAACACTTGCAAATTTCTCTGAAACAAGCAGATCCAAATAAAAATTGAAATAAGTTTTGGATTCTCCACTCAAAGATAAATTCCATTCTTGGCTTCAATTTGTTGGTAGAAATTTTGACCCTATAATTGTTCCCTTGTTGAAATTCTTGGGCATCAGCCTTAATATAATTACCACTCTCTATATCATTAT
Source organism: Lepeophtheirus salmonis (assembly GCF_016086655.4). NCBI lineage: Eukaryota > Metazoa > Arthropoda > Copepoda > Siphonostomatoida > Caligidae > Lepeophtheirus > Lepeophtheirus salmonis. The sequence goes on along the minus strand of NC_052138.2, from coordinate 22,187,784 downwards.
AAAAATCTAGTGACTCATGTATTGTCATAAAATTACGCATATTTACATCTAACGAAATTAGTTACGAATTCAAATTGTTTTTATTTAATATCATTTATTTTATATAATCAAAGATTTTATAAACTTAGGCTGAAGTAACGTACAATCGGCTTTCTACGTTTTTTTATTGTACCTATGTACATGCAATTGATATTAACGTAAGTATATTTCCAATTTATCCTTTAAAATTAACTTTACCAAACATGAGTTCCTGGTCCTTCAATATCGATTAAAAACATACTCTTTTTACCAAAAATCAATTATATCTTGATTAAAAATGTTTGAAAGTAAATATATATTCTAATAAAAGCAGTTTCAAGACGCATAAACTATAGATAAAAAAACTATAGTAATATTACAATATGTATTTGTTCTCATATATTTTTTTTAATGTCATCGATATTTTTCTTCTCTTATCAAAAAATTGGAGCTCCCCTTATATCTTAATGTTAAAATAAAGTATGTCGCCGTAAATTTTAGATCCATTGGTATATAAATTATTTTTTGGGATTTTTCTTGTTTGCCTAAAAGATATGATGAACTAAATACAAGATATTGTGTGTATTTCATTTCAAAAAGGATAGGGGACGACCATAATTTACCTTTTTCTTTTGGACCAATGTTATTAATAGGAGGTTAGTCAACAAAGGGCCGTATGGCAAACACAGGAAAATTTATTAAGCAACTCTTTCTCTTTATACTATAGTGACACCATTATATGCATTTATTCGAGTAAATGTCATACATAAAAAAAAACTAAAAATTTAGAGCGGTTTTTCCATTGTTTCGTTATTTATTATCCCTATATTTAGGTTTTCAATTATTCTTTAATATTATATATCTATATATGGGGTGCTAATGACGTCATGTGTGTTGCTCTTTCACTTTTATGGAAAACTGAAAATCCTTGCTGACTAACTTTTGTTTTTAACTAACAAATTTCATATACTCGTCGATAACAACAGCCACCTTGTTGCCATAAAGATGTCTCTTCCGTAGAAGATCTTCATTTCATGTATTATTTTTTCAACACCCTCCTTTTTTCCCTCTTCAGATATTTCTGTCTTTATTTTGTTTCTCATTGCTCTGATTGTGTCTTGCCACTCTGTGTCACATTCTTTGGCGTAGTTTTTATCTTTTTCAGAATCAGCTATTTATTAAATATGTTTTGTTCTTTATTTTTGGTATAAGTAGAGGCAAAAGATTCATATAAATCATTGTTACTACAAATTATTGTGTTAATCTTGATTTTTTGGTGAAAGACTGATAGTAGGTATACAATTGGTCTATTCAATTGATAGCATGTTATATATATATCTCTTTTTTATCCTTTTTTTACAAAACTCTTTTAAATCATACAATTGATAAAATAAAGAAGACTGGAGATAGTTGCGACAAACTCTGTTTATAGCACAATTACTCCTAGTTCCTTTGAGTCTAACACCTCCAAATTTGACACAGCCTGAAAAAATATGCTTATTAGACGTTGAAGCTTTTATTGAGTATGCCTACCTGTAGTTTTTCAGCAAATTGCATTTGAATACAACATGTCAAATTTTACAACTTTTCCCGTAGCCTGTTTGACGATTCAATCTCACATACCACTTAAGGGTCCTGTTTTTTTCCTGACAATCATGCCTGTTGTGAAGCGTAAATACATAAGATAATAAAGAAGAATAAGCTATATAATGGAAATGAAAGTTTTAAGCGTTACTACATTTCAAATGTATCCTTAGTCCTTATTTTTTTCACAAAATTTATTTCAATGCAACTCGTTGAAATTTGAAACTGTCCCTACAAATAGGGACAATTACGAATGTTAAGAAATCTAATTCAAGTTAGAAATTACGAGGATTATAATAATTTATTTTTTAGAGGAATGAATTATTTAAGATATTGATTTATTTTGACTTATAACAGATTAAGATATAATGAGCCTCATATTATAGAATGTTATGAATTCTTTCTCAGATAGCTATTTAGGCCCATATCCTGGCTAACATACATGTTAAGTCAACACGAGAAAAATTGCTACACTGATAGCAATTGATCTGTTTAGAATGAAAATTGCCTTATCTCGTACTTATCTTTAATAACTAAGTTCTATGCTTTGAAAAAGACTGACGTCAGCACTGTTACATAATATTGTTTTTTACACAATTACTTTTCCCTGTTATTCTTTTTATTATACTACATCTCAAAGAAAAGTTGAATAAAATGATTGAATCTTTCGGAGTATATTTACATTAAATTAGAATGCAAATTTTGTAGCTTAACCTCTTTTGATGTCTTACAAAAAATAATGTGTTGCAGCTGACTTTAGTCTCCTTGACTTTATTTAATCATTACAGATAAAAAATATTTATTTATTGTCAAATTTCGTTCAAATATATATTACATATTTTTAAATTGCCCGATCCAATATTGTGTCCTGGTTAAATATTTTAATTCGTATGATATAATAGAAATAATCTTTTTTATTTATTCATAAAACAAATCTACTTATTGCTAGATTAATAGGTCTAAAGTTGATTTTATTTTAACATCTCTATCACAATGCTCAACTACACTTTTTTAATAAAGTATTTAACACGTTTTTTTATATTGAGTCAATTTAGGTTAGGATTAGTATTCCATAGAACCTTTCGAGACTGAATGTAAGAAAAAAAATACATGATTGTTTGTTATATTAAGCTCAAATTATCCAATTTTTTTTTTTTTTTTTTTTTAGATTAAGAGTAAAAAAATTCAATTTTACGAATTCTCAGCACAAAAACAAACAAGAATGACTACTCTCAAAATTCAATATGGATTAAATTTGTATTCTTCTATGAGTTATATTTCCTTTCTATTATGATTAACCCTTGAAAGCGCATTAAATTGTAGAAACAAACAAAAATGCATCGTCACCATGAAAAAGTTATTAATTCGTAGATTTTGTTTGAAAACCATGTCAGGGTCAAATTTACTATAATGAACAACATTGAAGTTCTTAACTATATATAGCAAATTGCACTTCAGGTATCAAAAATGTATAACTAAATTTAGTACAATAAACTTAATCCATTAACGTCTAGTGTGCTCATATGATCACAATATACGTTTTTATGTTTGAATTCATATTAATTCGTATTAACAAGATAATTCTTCATAAACTTTTATTGATCATGTACTTTGGATATTTCTTCATACTTTTTATTAACACCACTTGACAAAAAGATCACTCTTTTGATTTTTATACCATTATTGAGGTGCACCTTCAAACAACAAAAACGGGCCATGTATTCTAGTTGAAGGTAATTGATTCTATTTGAAAATTTGAAAAACATTTTAGCCAAACGAAAAAAAGAAACTCTATTTTTCAGACTCTGACACTTGTTTATCTAATTAAACACTAGAGTAAAATTAATTTACTCTTCTTAAAATTTACTTTCAATTTAGCGTGTTCACATGAACACACAGGCATATATGAGTACATATATATTGTATTTATGTAGGAAAAAAGGTCTTATCATGGCAGAAATTCTCGATATTTTACAAAACGATGATAATGGCCAGTATGATATATTTATTGAACCACTTGATCCAGCCAATATTTTGGACGAGGAAGAAGGAAAAGAGAAGGGCCCCTCTAGCCTATCCAGATATCGGGCAAATATCGCTCACGAAAAAGAAAATATATAGATTATGACATCAAAAATGATTGGCCCCAAGGAAAATAAAGAAAATGAGTCAATTAAATCAAGTTAAATGGGCCAAGAATGATGATGAAATTTTACCAAAATAATTTTTACAAAAAGATTATTCTAGCTATCGTCAATTTTCAAATACTGAGCTTTTTGAACTTTTTTTGATGAAGCTATTCTGGAATGGATATCCAAAGAAATGAGCAAAAATTGTTTTTTTTTTAGAAATTGGAATGATGTAAAGCATCAAAAGAAGAATTGAAAGTTTTTATAGGAATTTTAATTGTGTTTGGATATAATGATTTACCTAGTAAAAGGCTTTATTGGTCCAAGGACCCTGACGTTCAAAATGAAGCCGTAAGCAACGTGACAGATTTGAAGAAATGATGAGAAGCATGCATTTCAATTTTCCAGAAAATTCAAATAAGAAAGATAAATACCGTAAATTGCGACTTCTTATCAATCATCTTCAAGAAAAATGCCTCGAACATTTCATTCTTGAAAAAATGATATCTCAGGATGGAATATGAAATATGGTGGAATATTTTGGAAAATATAGCTGCAAGCAGTCTATACGCAGCAAACCCATTCGTTTTGGGTTCAAAATTTGCTGCCAAAACACAGTTCTCTGATATTTAATTGTATTGGATCCTTACTAAGGATCTGTACCAGGAGAAAATGATTTAAGATTTGACAATGTTGGCAATCTTGTTCAAGAAAGTAGTCGGAGAAGGTGTCAGGGATACTTTTGTTAAAAAAACAGTTCGAACAGAATGTTCAAAATGTAAAGTGGGCCTCTGTATAAAATGCTTTCCTCCTTTTCATCAAAAATAAATATTTATAGTACCATTGTGACTAAAAAGAATAAATGTATGAAGAAGAAATTTTTGTACCTTAATATACCTAGTGTTATCATATGAACACGGCGTGGCTCTGCAAAACCAGTTCATAAAATTAAAAAAATAATAATTAAGTATGTAGATTAGATCCATGTGAGGATATAATAAAAATTTCACCGATTTCTGAAAGAAACAAAAATCTTGTCATTAATAGAGGAACTTATACTATTTTTAGCGTTATTGGCTATCACTGGTTATCTCAGAAATTTGAATTAAAGTCTAAAGTTGAACAAAATATGTTCGTTCGTTCGTTCAAGAACTTTTTTGAGTCTTAACTCATTTATATTAATAAAGCAAAGTTCATATGTCTGTCAATGCTTTTTTTTTTGCTAGTGCACTTAATATTTAAGAACAGTTTGATTTAAGAAACATAAAACGAGCGTGTGTAGCTTAAGCTTAGCGTGTCATATTAAAAATAAAAAGATTACGAGAAAATGTATATATTGAAGTTAAGTTATTTGTCGACGTTTAATAATTCAAGCATTGAAGAAATTTAATTAGTATTGGCGCTAATATTTAATTTATTTTTATTTTCTTAGCTGTAGTATTTCAAAATGGGTCAAACAATTAGTAGAAGAGCATTAAGTCATATTAAGTACTAAATTAAATAAATCAAGATTAAATTAGTTTCATGATGAGTATTATTTATTAATGTAATAAGAGAGTTTATTATCCATCCAACCTGAAGAACATGGAAAATACTCAACAAAAAATAAAAGAACGGAAACTTTTTATGGAACTTGAGTAGAAATTATACTTTTTTTTTCATTCTTTCTTTTATATTTTTATACGAAATTAGGTTAAACTCATACTTATTTGTGTATGTAAGTTAGGGTGAGGCTTGTTCCCAACAATTTTTTAAATTTTAAAGCTTAACCTTTTTTTAGTTCTGAGCCAATTCAATTTTTGAAACAGTACAAAAACTAAAAAAAACACTGTTTTGGATTTTTCGATGTGTTTTTAATTATTTTTAGAATATACTTTAGATTCAGATAAAATGATTTGAAACTATAGATATTTATTTTTTCAAAAACTTTGTATTACAAAAATATGAATAAGAATGACCAAAAGTGTCAATATTTATAAAATTTATTGGCTGTTTGCAATTTTTCTTTGTACACTATTTTTATGGTGGATTATATATTTTTATATCAATTAGAAAATTATAAAACACAATCCAAAACCTAAAAATATGATCTCTATACTTTTTGTACCTATTTTCAAAATTTCATCGACCCGCAACTCAAGGTAAATGTTAATATATAATAAGATGTTGAAAAGATTAATCCATTATCTCTTCAATATTTGGATTTAGTAATTTTTATCCCGTGTTGTATAAGTGCGATCAATTTACCCTTAATGGTGTATGAAAAATACGATTTCGTTGTAAAAAAAACACATACAATTTTGTGATTGTTGGGGCTAATTTCAAAGATGGACACCAGGAAATAATAAATACACCATACCTATTCTATAGCTCCTCTTCGATATAGGAGAAAACGATGGCCAATTGGATGAAATTTTTACTTTAACAACCAATTACCCACAATTTGGGTTTTCTCGATTCTGTTCTGGTAATTTTGATCTCAAAGATGCAGCTGGCTCTGGAATACCAAATGTCGAAAAATGATTGAAATTGTCGAGTACGACCGTCATTTAAAAACTGTTTTGATTGCACAGGCGTTAAATAATGTACAAAAAAACTGTTTGGAATCCCTTGAATAATCCTATATACAAAAAAAGCTCAATGTATGGGTATCATCCGAGTTAAAACAAAGAAACGTTATGGATCGAAGTTCTATCCGATAATTGTAGCTGAAGGCCAACAAAATCAATCCATTTCTGCAGCAGATTGTCACTGTGTATGAAAAGAGGGTCACTTACGACAACGACAAAAAGGAGGCAAAGCCAGGATTTACATTAAGGAAGGCTTTGCCGTATTTTTGGAGGCTGGGGAAGGAAATCATATACTATGAGCTGCTCACCTACGGCCAAATTTTAAATTTACACATGTACTGTCAACAATTGGACTGTTTGAATCCCAGACGCGACAAGCTGTGGCTAATAAGAGATTAATTATGTTCTATCAGGACAACATTAGTCTAACAACTTTGATAACGACTCGCCAGAAGCTTTAGAAGTTTAGATAGGAAGATTCATGCATCCAATTTATAGTCCAGTACATGTACCAAACGGTTTTCCCCTGTTTTTATCAATGGCGAATGATAATGTTGTTGATAAATTCGCCTCATAAGAAACGTGTGTTGATCGACTATCCCACTTTTTCGTCAATGACGACAAAGGTTTCTATGAGAGAAATATAATGCAATTACTTTTAAAGTTGCAACAATGTTATGAAACAAAACGGTGCATATTTGATCCAAATCAGATCATTATACTTATGCTTAAAAAAGCTTTCAAATTAATTTAAAACTAATGGATTTATATTTACTACATTTTAGATTATTTTTAAATTAATTTGAATGCTTTAATTTAGCATAGTAATCCATATAGTAGCATTTGTAACCATTTTAAAAGTAATTACATTATGTGTCTTTCATAGGAACACTAGTCCAGATTGACAAAAAACTGGGACAGTTGATCTACACAAATTTTTAATGAGGCGAATTTAACTAATATGCTCATCAAGACAATACTCAGTAGTCAAAAAAGTTTAGCTGGGTTGGACAAAGTTTGACCGACAGCCTCATCTTAACGTAAATGAAACGCATGAAATAGTGAACACGCTCCAAACAAATAAATACTAGTAATTTTAATTATATTGACTATAAACCATATATCATATGAGAACGCAAGAGTTATTCTCGTTATTCTCAAATTTATCATTATCGAAATGACGGCAAGCATAGTTCAAAAATTGATCAATATTTAGAGATCACCTTTCATGTCTCACAGTTTTATTAAATTACAAAATATTTTTTGTTCCTAAAAATATTTAATTGGCCGAATTTTGGTGGAGCAACTAGAAGAGTAGAACTATGGCTCATTGCCCTATGGACCCTTCCCTATTGCCCGTATCCTTCTTCTTGAATTTTGTTGAGTAAGCTTTGATAGATCTACTTTGGCTCCTTGCACGATACTCCACCAAAGATCGACTTAAAGATTAAACAGCAAAATATATGGGGGATAGAGTAGTGGTTATACATGGCTTGATATTCGACCATGACTACCTAATATAAGCAAAAAAAAAAATATTTGAAAGAAATAAAACATTTTCAAAGTTTTATTCAATTTTCCCTTAAAATGATAGTTCAAATAGAAACTTCTAAAGTGATGTGCAATATAATCAATATGACTCAAATATAATATTTGTTCATTATTTTTTTTACCAAGAGAAACTTTCTAAACTGCTTAAAAAAAGAAGGATTGAACATATATGAGCATTTAAGGACAAATAAAAAGTACACTCTACCTATATATATATTTGATAAAAGAATACTTTATTTTTCAGTCTCTTATATTTTTGTATGTAATCATTTTACAACTTTAAAAAGATTTTTTAATCAACTAAAATAGTAGTATCTTAAAAAAACTCCTCACTTTCACTTATAGTGGCTGTTTTTAAGCAAAAAACTACAAATTTGCAATTCAGAAGCGTTAAAGGGGATGCAACACCCCTGAACATACATAGTTCAATACGGCTCAACATTTTTGGACTAAGCCCTAATAACATTACAAAAAAAATCAGAACCGCTCTAATATACATACTTATTTGTACAATATTATTAGGATTTAAAAGTGTTGAAAAGAGATAAATGTTGCTACTGAGTATTATTATATGGATAATAATATTTATTATGTGGGAAAGAAAAAATAAGTGGAGTAATTTTTTTATACTATACAATATCCTAACAATAATAATTTGGTTAATCTTTATTTGTGCTTTCATTTTTTTAAAGGAATTAAATTGAATTGGAATTGGTTTTTTCCCTTGTATAACATACAACGTCTATAGTGATGATGATGATTGGAAGCAATGAAGCGAGGCTAAGAAATAACAATTTATAAGTTTTGTTGTTATATTATAGAGTGAGGGATTGACTGTATATATATATATATATTCAATCAATGCTTTAATAATGTCTGGTTGATGAAATATATATTTTTATACTATGAATGAATAAAACACTTAAGTCAATATATATTTTATAGTATCAATTTTGAATTAGTGGATGAATAAGGAGATAATCCTTTTGAGAAATTGCAATTTATGGAACTTTGATAGATTCTATTTTTATATAAAATCAAATATGATTTATAAGTAAATTGTAAAGTAAGTTGACCCCATCTTTTACTCAATTCCCTCATGAAGGGAAATAAACAAAAACAACATAAGCTTACATCCATGCTTGATTATTCAATGTGTGTTTTCCATAAGCAAAAATTTAAAAAAACTAAATTATGAATCGATTAAATAAAATATTTTTAAATAAAAATAAAATAATAGTTTTAAAAAATAAATCTATTTACTATAATCATGCAACGAGTAAGGCTGGTGGTTTCATTCTCTATTTTATGAAACTAAAAATAGTTAAAAATATAGATTAATAAGTCACATAATGTATTAAATGATCTTGCAAAATTAGTCTTAAATTATATTTTATGCATAAAACAAAGATATAACAAAAATATACTCTGTATATAGCATATTTTCTTATAAAATTAATTCAAAAATCATATTTAGATTTAAAAACTTTATAACTCTTAACATAGTGTGTCTTTCAATACAACCATTTAATAATTTCTGTTACACATAAATATTGGTTTTATTGCATAAACCTCTTGCCTGAAATTTGTAGTGCCTATTTTATGAAAAGGAAGTCAATATATATTTTAGGTGTTTTTTTTTCCTTTCAATGTTAAAAAAACTAGCTAAGAGATTTATAATTTAAAAAAAAAAAACACCCCTGGCTATAGTTTCACAAAATGTAAACTATTTATTAATTTCATATAAAGTGCCAAGATGTATAAGCTCAACATTTGCGATACTAATATTATTAGTTCAACCCATAAGTATTAATTAAAGTTGTATGATTACTAAATTTGTAGGCAGTCTTTAAATACCCGCTGCTTCTTGGGATATAACATAGTTGTCTGTATTCAATGCATTAGTAAAATGAGGAACTAGAGCATAACAAAATAGTGAAATTACTTTTGAAAATAAACATAATAAATATTGTTTTTTTAATCAATATTATAAATAAAAATACGACAATTGTAGCCAGTGGGCTCATATAGTATTTATATCAAAATAGTTTAAAATATAGTTGAAATATAGATTAATAAAACACATATTGAGTTGAAGATATTTCAAAACTTTTGTTATGTTTTTACTTGCTTAATAAGTATATGACTATAAATAAGAGTAGATTATAGTGAATTTATTCAATATTAATACTAGTTTTGTACAATACAATTAGACAAGCAAATTTTTTATAAAGGTTGAAGAATATTATCAATATTCCTTATAGAATAAATCATCATTATATTCCTCACAATCCAATTTTTTATCCTTCGCTACTCTTTATTTTTAAATAAGTTACTTCTATATATTTTTGAATATTATCATTTCCTTCAGAAACTAATTGTTATGTCATGCACTTGAAAATTTAACCAAAATATAAAACAATCGGAATTATGCTCTTCATCACATTCAAAGTCAAGAATATATAGGAAATAATTTTAAAAAATAGCGACTCCGAACGTATTAAGGTTACTATTCCAGATAAAATTGAGAAATTCCATGAAGTGGTGATGAATAACAGAAGAGTGAAGGTCTGTGAGATTGTTAGTACTGTGGGCATCTCAAGTTGGAAACCTATTTCTATTAATTTTGCGAGCAGATCTATTGGGGTGTGAGATGGTGTATTTTCATGATGGAAAAGGACTTTTTTTAGGCCAATCGTGGGGTTTTTTCTTAAACCTCGGGTTTCAAACAGTCCAATAACGATGAATAATAGGCACCTGTAATAGATTTACCTTTTTGTAGATAGTCGATGAGGATCCAAATCCAAATTCCTTGCAAATCCAAAAACAGTCGCCATAATCTCTCCGGCTGATTCCTCGATCCAAACACGAATGCCAGACAGAAGGAAATAGACCGATCTGGCTGAAAGTTGTTGCGTGTTCTTCCAAAATATCATTCAACTGTTTAATGATAAGATGTTATGACAGCAACCCCCCTTATCCCAAACATTCTTCTATTTGTGTGGGTTAGCATGTTAAATTTTTATTTTTACATACCCAAAAATCCTTACGATTTACAACCCTTGTAATGACTATCATTGGTAGTCCTGTATGTAGAAAGAGACAAATTTAATTTTCTTTGGCATGAAGTTAACTATGTATGTACCTTTTTTCTACTCAATTGATCCCTTGGCACATGATTTTTTTTTGTCTAAATGATATAATAAATTACTTCAACCATGACGATTGTGATAGCTTTAATGAGAACTTTTTTTTTGTTTTATTGCAGTTACTGTTGAATGTATAAATAATAGGTATACAATGTATCTATTTGTAAATATTTATGTGTACTTGTTCTTCTATAATAACACATAATATGGATGAGTCCAGGTAATGTCTGTACCCGTAACATTAATGTAAAAATATAAATATGAGATGCAAAAAGAGTAACCTACGAGTAATTACTAGTCAGTGGGTAGATTTAAAAAAAGCTATCGGATCTTAATTTTTTGGCGTGTAACCGTTTTGACCAGGGTATTTGTCATGATGGCCGTGTTAATTCAAATAAGAGCTTTTTTGTATGGCTGATGACAGAGCAAACGTTTGCAAGAAATGATCACGATCACGTCACTTAAATGATAAATTTTATTGGAGATATGATTTTGAGTGGTAAAAGTACTCATTGGAGGAACTATATTTTTAAAGTCATGCAGTCAGTCTTCATTGTTTTTACTCAAATTTATACGATGTTTGCTTTTCGCACACTTATTTATCGCCAGGGGTACTTGTACCAATTTTAGGGGCAGTTTCATATAAAATACGTCATATATTTTTCACAAAGAACAAAACAGCTTTTATTGTTATTTTTTTCAAAAAGTGGGGACCCAATGTACCTCTATTGTGGGACCTATAAGTAATCACTCAAAGTAACTTAGTTACAAAAGTGCAGAAAGTTATTTGTATTTAAGGATATATAGTTACAAATTACTCGTATCTACTATAGTGTATAGTTCTAAATGAGTCTGAAATTTAAAAAAAAACAAGACCCAAAAAGCCTTCCTTAGAATATAATCTTTCTTAGCATATTTTTGTTTTAACCAATTTCAATCTTATTAAATAACAATACAGCTTACATGTTGTAATGCGAAATATTTCTAAATGCTGTTAAAGTTGAGACACTACTCATTTTGTTCGACACTTACAAATGATGAAGTAGGATCGATGGTCAATCATTTTTCACATTTTTATTAAATACCAAGAGCAGTTGCAACAGGTAAATTATCTCTAAACATCGACAAAGGTACTAGAATAATATTAACTTCTTTATAAACATTGGTTGCTTTTTTTCATTCATAAAAAAACAAGGAGGTTAAGATTTCAATAATCAAAAAAGGACATCAACTACTTAATAAAGACACATTAATATCGTACCCAACAAAAAAAGGTATTTTTTAAGTCAAAATAGTTGACACTCAACTTTTAAATTGTATATTGTGGATAATTGAACAAATTTTGAAAAAAAAATATATGTTTGTTTATTCTCAGAGATTAAATTTAATAGTAAAAACAAGGGACAGCAGCAAAATTGCCTTTTTTTCAAGCATCCAAAAAAGCTACAAACCCAAGATTGATTTAAAATTGAATTGTATAATATAATGCAGACTACAGTGTGAAAAATCAATAATCTTTTATTCGCAATATTGGATAAAAACTGATTTTTGGGCTAAAGTACATTTTTTATCAAATTAATATTCTATAAAATACAGTGAATTTTCATTGTCCTTGTTTTACCTTATATCATTTTAGTTATTGATTTTTCGCTATTCGTTCATAAAATTTAACTCTCACTCATTAATATTTTTTTTTTAGATATTTTATCGTTCAGTCAAAATGGTGAGTTACAATCAGTGTTGCAATTTTCATGGCGTTGTTTATTTTTCTTTATTGATTATTATATATACATATATACTTAAAGGAAAACATTTTTAGTAGACAGGGGTTGGGTTCCCGAAGGGTTTGTGAGGTTGTGTTTCTACTCTTGCTATGAGGACAGTTGTAAAAATATTTAAGGAAAAATTTATAACCTTTAAACGTGTGGAAACAATAAGAGACATATATTAGTGTCTTTTTATCATATTCTTGTGCGTCTGAGTTAATGAAGCTCCAAGTGATCGAGACAGAATGCCCCCAGTCTACCCTATTTAATGATGATTTTATTAAGGAAAAGTTTGGAACGATAAGAAACTTCAAAAACTCCAGTCTTTTAACTTTTTGAGATTGTAAATAAATATATAAACAGCTATATTATGTAAAGAATGTATAAGCATCTTTTTCAGTTATTTAAATAAACATCTTGGACAACTTTAATTTATTTATATTTTGAGTGAAAAGTTGAATATATTTAAAATTAAATAAACGTCGATGGTTAAAGACTAAAAGGGGTAGAGACCATTATATTAAAGGTTAACTGATTTTAAATATACAACTAACTTGTCTTCTTTAAAAAATCGTTGAAAGATAAGAGAGTTTTTATTATCAGAAGCGGTTTGGCCTATTAACCCCCTCTCTCCCTCAATAGCTTTACTCGTAAAAATTCCAATACAATTTATGTTAAAGTTTAACCATAGATAAAATAATCTGACACCTTTTTTTTAAGTAACTCTAACTTTCTTACACTTTTTTATGTGAACTTTGTTAATGGTCTCAAGCCAAAAAAATAAAAATAAACCTCAAGGAAAAAACTAAAGTCTATACGTTATGGTATTCGACGAGGAAAAAAAATTATAACAAAGTGTTACTTCTAAAAAAATATATAAAAAAACTTTGAATGAGTTTTGCTTCTTTCTAGAATATATGTTTACTTTTTACTACACAGCTATATTAAGTTTTTTATAAGAAGAAACAATTTACTGTTGTGATCTTGGAAATGGTTATTTTTCCTTGTCGTTAAACTTATTGCTTATTATTTGGAGCAAACATATTGGGAACAAAAAAAAAAACAAGAAACAAAAAAATTAGGGGATAAACTATAAATTTATTAAGCTTATATCTTATCATAGTTCAATTAGAAGAAAATTCCTTTGGATATTTTCAGTCATCTGAGTTGACCTTATTTCATCTATAAAGAATTATTATAGATATTTATGCTAAGAGACAAATATTCATGGAAGTTTGTTTCATAGAACTTAGAAGAACTTATAAATACTTCGACAAATCACATCTCGACCATATTCTATTTGGGCTGCCTAAAGTAAGTTAATTCGTGCAAAGGAGACAAAGTAATTGAGTTTGGTATAGTGAACTCTAAGTCTTACGTTGAAAAAATGAAGACTTAGAATTAACCTTGTTATGATATAATGGAGTTAAGAGGCATATTTATTGTGGCTGCTTAAAGATACATGGCTTTAAATTTGAAAATCCCTATGGAAAAATCATTGACGTTCTGTTCATTGAGCTGTGTATGTTGTACGGTTTTGGTTGTTGACTATTTTTATTTGATATTGATATTTTATATTAATCTAATAAACTTATAAATCGTTGTATTTTTAATAATGACTCATTTTATTTACTCTTTAGTTATTTTATAGATTTTTAGCGTACTTTTGTAACTAAAGAAGTCTTTGTCTATTTGAACTAATTTTAAACTACAATGTCTATTTATATTTTTTTTAATTTTTGTAATTACCCAATTTCTTATATTTACGTATTTTTTATATTATATATTGTAAAATAAAGAACTATAAAAAATTTTCAACAAGAAATATAATAGTTAAAGTAACTTGAATCAGCTTTTTTTCAAAAAATCAAAAAAAAAATCACTATAAATTAAAAATCTTTTCATTCAAACATATATTGTGAATCAATAAATATAGTTCTTTTCACACACATTATCATTGATTGAGTAGATGTTAGAATTAAACAAAGGAATTCTTCTCTTATTAAAAGCAAGGCTGCTCTCAATGGGGACTACTAATATAAGTTAAACCACCGTATCTAAAAACATTAGGCACCCTGTGTGAGCTTTTTATTTTTACGACGGCTATAAAAATTACCTAAAATGAATTCATTCCCTTCTTGTTTCCTAGAAAATGAAAAATAGGTACGTGAAAATTTAATTAAATTAGAACCTTTACACGTATGTAGTAATGGGATTTATCAACGAATTTACCTGAACATTATTTAATAAAAAAGACAAATTAATGGTCTTATCAACAAATTTCTTCTATAATTAACGAAATAAATTTTAGTTTTTCGTTAATTTTATTGACACACAGCTTATTTTATAAGCTGACTGACTTTAATGTGTTTGTTTCCCTTCTTAAAATAATCCTGCATAAACATTTTTGGCAATAAGGAAATATATTTATTATAGAAGCAGAATGAAAATTTATACTACACAGTAGGGGTATTAGAGGAACCAAAAAATGATCTATCACTGGTTTAGACATGTCATAAGATACCACTTGAAATCCTTGCATTAAAATAAATTTTCTAATGAACCCTACCCAACTCCCGTCCTTTTTGTCCCGAAAAAAGCTTATGTATTGGTTATTTATTTATTTTGTTGTGTGTCATAATACATGGACTGAAAAGTCTGAGGCTTAAAAAGAAAACACGTTTTTTGTCGTGTTTAGGCTTTTTTTTTAAAAATAATAATAGTTATTTTTTATTGACTCATGTAGTTGAGTCCCCTTAACAATTTCAGGCCAATCTTTAGCCTGAACTGAATTTTTTCCCATCAAAGCGCAGTTTCAAATTAATACACGATTTTAAATCTTTTGTTTTGGAAACAAAATGTAGCGTCCTACTTAGCACATTAGCTGATAAAGTTGTTCAAGACAAGGGTAAACATATTGAATGAGATATTTATCAATTGTAGAACAATAATAAACCTTAAATATATTTTTAATCCTAAATCTTCTTAGTTTATATGTACAATTCTATCTACATCTATTTATATTGGCTATCGTAAATCACCTTGTACAAATCATTGCAAAAAAATGAGAAATATTTCAACCTGGACTTTGTGTTTTGGTTGATGGCCAGATAAATACAATTTACAGCACAAAAAACTCCATGACGCAAGCCATGGAGGTAACATTGGAATAATAATCCGTTGTGCATGAACAATATCTTCCAATTGTGACAAGGGTAAACATATTTAATATTTATCAATTGTAGAAGGAACCATTATCTATTTATATTGTATGAAATTAAAATATTGCAAGAAATAAAAAATAACCATCCCCGAACAAATACGAAGGAACCATTAGTATGATTAATACAAATAAAAAATAACCTCAACAAATACGAGAGGAATAAACCAAAAAACATCCCCCATATGTACATGAATAATCAAGATGTGATCCATCATTAAAAAAAAAAAAAAAAGAAAGAAGAGGAAATAAATAAATAAGTGACTCATTGGATCGTAAAATTTGTATCTGACTTTCTTTCTTTGAAGAATGAGGGGGATTAGTTTAGTTCCAAGGGATTTCGGATTTATTTTATATCAAAAAATATATATTCCCCTTTATAAGAAAGAAAAAAATAAATTCAATTATGAAATTCACTCACTCAATTATACGTTTTATATATATATATATAAATATATTCTTCGAAAAGTATATATAAGATATATAGAGAATTGAATAAAAAAATTGGATTTCCGAAGTCTATTTAATCATACCCATAACTTTACTTTTCTTATAAGGAAAAAAAAGTGATGGACATAGTAGGGGAGACTTGGAACCGTCGCAAGTTACGGAACGGTTGCAACAGTCTCTTTGTTTCAATATCAAAAAATAAACGGCTATAAAAAAATTTAAATCCCATAATATAATGCAGATTATTATTAAATAAAATCAATATTTTTTGTCAACATTTCTGTGAGTTATTAAATAAAAGCCGTTTTTAAGGTGCAAAAGTAATTTTATGTCGTCAATTTTTATTATTTTTACTGCAACTTAAATTATATTAATTATTTGTACGTTTGAAATCAGTTGATATATGTTTTGATCAAAATTACTTAGGGGAAAAATATAAATTTGAGATTTTTCAACGCTCAGAACAAATGCTGAATCTTTCCTCCCATATTCCTCTTCTTTATTATGGGACA
The DNA here is from genome assembly GCF_016086655.4 of Lepeophtheirus salmonis. Lineage (NCBI taxonomy): Eukaryota > Metazoa > Arthropoda > Copepoda > Siphonostomatoida > Caligidae > Lepeophtheirus > Lepeophtheirus salmonis. Next base: position 22,170,835 of record NC_052138.2, on the reverse strand, counting down.
AACTTACAGTTCACCTAACAGTTTTAGCCAAAGCCAGGCCCTGAAGAGCTTTTTGAAAGAAAAATTAGTTCCATTTATTGTACTTATCAAAGATTTATAATATAATTATTAAAATGACTTATTTTTCTTAAGATATACAAAAGATTCGACATTTTTAAAATGTTCCAAATTTCCTAGCATTGAACAAGCCTTATTTAAATGCAATTCATGAAATAACTATTGAATTGTACATGGAACTTTAGATATCTGGAATAAAGACACCATTTTTCTTTTTTCTCAAATGAGTCAATTTTTCATTTCGACAAAGATTGGTTTTGTTCAGACTTTCTTTAGTGCAAATTTGTGTAGTAACAATTTTTTTTTAAATGGACAACGTAGTCAGGGAGAAATTATTCTCTTGAAATTAATGTGCATGGGTTCGCATCTCCGTCGTTCTTAGAGAAGAAAATACGTTTCTTGTATATTGTCTTCAAAAACAATTCCTAGATCAGATGGAGTAATTGTAATACTGTAATGTTTACTTTTACTTAATCAGTGCACCTCTATCTGATTAATTAAAGGAACATTAAAAGAAGAAACAAACGAAAAATGTATCATAATACAAGTTATACACTAAGATTTATATTCACATACAGTATAAATAAGAAGAAGGATATATGACTCAAGTGGGAAAAATGAAAAACTAAATGACATCGATCGACTTCCATCTATCTAGAATTCCATAATAAATAAAACCTTTGAAAAGTTTCAAACAATTGCAGACTTATACTTATATGTTACTTAAAAAATTGGCAAGTATAAGTCAAACTAGCTCTTAGTAATTAAACCAATAGCAAACACTTTTGAAACTGACCCCGACCCCTGTCCCCCTACAATATCAATTGAAAAAAGGACGCAAATCAATATATATGGGCTAAATATATAAATCTATTTGAAGAGTAACTCAATTGGTATTACACATTCATAGTTTATGTATAAATGCAGATAGGGGCATGCAGGTGTTTGATCTCCAAAGAACCCACTCTAAACGTATTTTTTCTCTGTGTCCCTTTGAGGGGTGAATGAATAATACATACTATGAATATTTTTGTTCCTTGTATAATTCATATCCCTATTGTTAAATAGATGATAATGGTATCAGGGAGGAAGTTGACGTACAGGGTGGCTAATCATAAATCAGTCATGGATAATACATACATGTAGGATTTATAAGTAGGTATATTAAGAGAGGCTGACTCTAAATTGACTCTAACAGTAAAACTACAGATTTTTGTAGTATCTCAACAGGGGCGTCCACAGGATTTTATTTCGTGGATGGCTGGGTTTATAGAATTTTTTCGAAAAAATTTCGAAAAATTAAAATTCTTGGGAAAAAAATTACAAAAGTTTATACATATGCCTAAAAATTAATTTTTGGGGGAAAAAATCCAATAATTTACAGTTTTTCCCAAATAATTAAATTATTTTTTTCAAAAAAATTTCAAAAATTAAAATATAAATCATATTATTTGATGCAAAAATCCATAACTATTGTTAAAAACTCAAGTTCTTTGAATAAAAAGTCCACAGATACTCACAAAAAGTTAAATTTTTTGCAAAAAATTAAATAATTCAATTTCAAATACTGGTTTTTGAAAAAAAAAAATCAAAAATTTAATTATCTACTAAAAAACAAATTTCTTAATTTTTTAAATACTGCCCCTCCATCATACCCCCTACGGACGCCCACGCTCAATAGATTCAAACAATAGTAGCCATTTGATTTGTTAAATTGTTGCAACCGTACTTGGTCCCCCCTACTACTCGTATTCGTTGTTTGAAAATCACTTTTCAAGATTCAAAGCACTTGTATAAAAAGTTTTTTAAGGCGTTTTCATAACTTCAAAAAAAAAAAAAAACTGAAAGTGATTTGACTAAGTATCTGGTTTGCGGAAAGACGAAATATGCTATAAAGATTTGTTTAAGAGCTAACTTTTTATATATGGTATTTATTTCTTACCATTGATATTACATGATCACTACTAAACAATTCAAAAAATATTTAAATTCAGGGATACAAATATGGATATGTTTCTATTATTGTATTAATACGAGGATAAAAAATAATTAAAGATGATAAAAAATGTAATTTTTGTATGAATATGATAAAATATATGATGGATAACTAAAATAATCAAATTATAAAAAATGGTAGATTTCTAATATATTTTTATACTTTAACCAAATAGACTAATTCATGAGAATTCATTCTTTTTACAGTCGCTCATCTTGATTATGTATAAAAAATCACATTCTATAAAAATGAAATCTCTTGTCTACACCTCAAAACAGTTTAATTTTTATCTTTTTAAATTAATTAAATAGTGTTGATTTTTTCATAGACATTTGTTACTATTTTGATAATTATGTAATTCTAGCGTTAGTCCCTGCCATCGACTGGAGTAATTAGGTGTCAGCTAAATACAAATTTTGCTTTAATAATATTGAAGATAACTCCCCAAGTAATCATCAGTGTTACTCTCTGTTTTTCATGGACACGCTTACACGTAACTACTGAATACTTAAATCAGTTCATATTTGGTCTGTCCTCAAGGTAAAAAATAAAAATATGACATTTGGGACTGATAAGTACTTTAGTCTTTAGATTGTTCACTAACAAAAACAAACAAAATTCATATCTAGATTCCTGTGTTTATACTTAATTCAAATCTTAATATATATACTGAAATGTCAAAAAATTATGTTCATCATAAATTACCAATAACAAAAATAAACAGAAATGGTGCTCTTGTTATACATATACTGCAACATTTTATAAATACGACTACATTATTATTGCTTATATCAAAATATTTATATTATGCACATCAGGGAGCACTACATGCAATGCGCCCTAAATATAATTAATTTAAGTGCAAACACCCGCAATATTTCATTGATAACTCTTTATTGATATTTATTAGACCAACATTTTTTTTTTGATATACATCATGGAAAACTATATATAGCGCAGCTGGAAACTTGTTTTCATATATACAGACTGACAGACCTTACTGTATATATATATCAACAACTATGCCTCCAACATGGCGTTGCTTTTGGTTTATTGAACAATCTGTGACACCTATGACAACAGTCTAAGTATGCATTTTTAACTTGCTTTGTAAAACCATTAGCTGTTTCAATGGAAATACATATTTTTTGAAGGTTCCATTATAACAACATTGAATAATTGGTGATGTAAAATCCTAAAGTATTGGAACAAATTATTTTTTAAATTGTATAACGTTTTTTTCAGAAATTTCTTTGTTCCAACTCCTGATTATACTAGTAATTAATTTGTGAATTACGAGTCTGTAATTAATTTAGTATAATCATCAAAATGATTGACTTTTTTAAGTTTCAACTATATTTTAAACTTTTTCGTAAGTTTAAATCATTATTGATTTATAGAAGTACATACCGGATCGATGAGGTAAGTCCAAACATATTAAAACTAATCAAAAACTTATCCTAGATATCTACACAAACTTTGTATGGTATACATCTACCGTATTATAAAAGACTCCTAACTATATAAAGTTGTTATCTAGTAGTGAGTATGTAGAAAGGTTGAAAATCTACTAAATAAAAAGTTACGTGAACTGTTCAACAATGTATTTGACCAATATAAAAGATATAAAAAGTAAAGTTAAACGAATCTTGAGTCGTAAAATCTTTTTTTCTCTTTTTGTGCGAGATGTGTTCTAATTTCTTTTTTCATCAAAAATGTAGAATAATGTCTCAAGTTTCCAGCAAATCAGTATATCTTACAATCTGAAATTGATAAATACAGGTAAATATAGTGTTTTTTAAAAAAATCCTTACTCAGTTAAGGTGAAAATATATCTGGCTCTTATATCAAGTTTAAAATGACATGCGGTAATGTTTTCTAAAGTCAAGTCATGTCATGATATCAATATTTTTGTACCATTTTACATCCCCCCCCCTCAAAAACAAAATAATAATGATAATAATGGTATTACGGTACTTTTAGATAGTTTTTCAACCAAAAATTTAAAACAAAAAATGTTATTCAGGCAAATTCCCATTCACATAAACGAGAGTATGGGACATTTTTGATTGTGGCTTTGAGGAGACTATCTTAAAAATTATTTTCTTTAATTTTATATAAAATAGTTTTTGTTCTTACAAATTGAAAATTTTCCACATTTAGAACATGTTCAATTTAAAAAAGTTCATTTTAAAATAAAAAATTCTTATTTCTATGCTTTGATGTAAAGTCATGAAAATGATCTTACCATAAGTCGGTGAGTAGGAAACGTAATTGTGAGCTCTGCTACAGAATCCGAATCAATCTGTAAATAATCTGTATATACAAAATTATTTCAAATTTTACATTCAAATTTTGGAATTATGCAAAGTCTTGTATTCAAAAACATATCTTCCAAGCTTGGACGAAGTTTGAAATGTTGAATGTGAAAACTTTTTTTTTGTGAGTTTACATTTGGACTCACAAAAGAAGAACAAATTTAAAGTTACACAATGGAAAGATGAAATCTATAAATCGTGTTAATACATAAAATTTGTTAAAGGGCATTAATATCAATATAACTATTGATGAAAAAGTTAGAGAACGTAATAATAAAATTTGTATAACTTTAGTTAGATATGTGGATTGTCAATACAAAAAAAAGCTAGAATTATATTTGTACTTTTCAACAAACTATTGTTAATTTTTAATTAACTGATTCTAATTACCCTTGATTGTCGCTGCAAATGGAACATTAAGTATCAAAAATGTATTGCCACAGTTAAATAGTTATATATGCATTGATTATATTTGAAAAGCCTTTTCGGAGTCAAAAAAAATTATTTTAAATCAGAAAGAGTCTTCATACTAAAGTAAACATTTTTATGTATCTCTAATTATAAATATAACTTAAATATAAAGTATATTATTGGCCAAACAATGTGTATGAAATATTGGCTGTGGAATGGGATGCGAGGAAAAATTATAATTTTTCATTTTCTTGATTATTGTAAAAGATTGTTTTTATGTTAAATCATCAAATATGTGGACTCCTCAATTATTATGTATATAAAAAATTCTCTTTCAAATTATAAAAATGAAGAGAATACAATGAATTTATAAAAGGGTATTTTATATTCAGCATCCATGATTAACTGCTGAGTTTAAAGTTTGAATTGATTTTCTCACATAAACTGTTGAAGATATTTATAATATATATATTATAAATGACTATTCTTTTCCTATAATATGGACACATGGTGATACAATATCCTCTTTCTTTCATTTATTTAACGCTACTACCAACTTTATTTTAATGCTAAAAGACATTAAACACCATCTTTATTAAGGAAAAGAATGAGGGGACAATAAATGTATTCTGTAACTCGGTGTAAGAATTTGATTTTGATCATTAGTTTTATGTATGTTGTACGGCTGTATACGAGTAAAAAGAAGGAAAACGTAAGGGAAGGGTAGAAAAGATATAGTGAGTGAGTTTCGATTCGGTTCGATGATCCATTCAATGTACGAAATGCTATAGTACTAAATAAGAAAGAGAAATTTATGACGTTCCTCCAATGGAATACCATAAATTTATAATATACTTTTTTTGTCCCCTCCCTTCTTACGTACTATTTTTAATGGTTCTAATCTCAATTACAAGAAGGAATGATTCATTATGATTGTCAAAATTGAAATTATGTTGTTATGGTTTTTTGTTGATAAATGTTTTCATAAAGAAGGTGATGATAACCATTTGGAGTGTATTTGTTTATTTTTTATATACGTCGTATACAAATTATAACTTGTACAAGTTGCAACTCCAAAAATGAGATGAAGAGTTTAAAGTACTTCCAAAAAAATCCTCATCGTTATTTCATAATTTTTTTAAGCAATTTATATTTTTAAAATCCTAGAGTTAACCATTTTTGTAGATGTGTCCTTTTCCAATTATAGGCCTTAATGAAGAGGATTCCATATATAATCAACTTTAATTTTTTACATATTCATACAATATGAGTTGTTTTAAACTAAAACAAAGAATTTGTGGAAGAAAACTTGTGGCTTGGGTGGGGTTGGGAGTATATTTAATAACTCGCAATAATGTTTTTGTGGTACTTTTAGCTCAAATTTTATATTTTTTATAACCTGGAGATTAAAGGACATATTCTTATTGATATTTTATATTAAATATTTTTGAATTTAGTCTATAAATAACTACACACCTTCCACAAATTCTGAGAAGGGAAACATGATTAGGGAAAATGATGAAGTAACACTCTCTGCACTTTTATAAAAAGTGACATCTTGCAGGAGAAAATTATTACATAATTAAGGAATCTACTACAACTAATTTCGGCGGTTTTCCTTTGTTTTTTCTCCCCTGTTATCAACATCGTTTATGAATACGTACAGGTTATACTTATATACATAAAGAAAGTATAATTGTTTCTTTCATTTTTTATATATATTAGAAACACAATCATACAACACAAATTTTCAAAATTTACAGTATTTTCTACCGTCATGTACTCTAGTACTGTAAATTGATCTCTTTTCAGAAATATTAAAAAAAAAAAAACTGAAAAAAAGTTATTCATATTAATTCGAATGTTAAACCTATCAGTAATGATATAAGAAGTAACAGTTTCAACTCATAGCACAATAGGTCATTTTCTATACGCTTAAATAGTTACTAAGATGTTTCTCCATAGTAATTTATTATGGCAAAAGTATATCTTCTCAAATATTTATACACATAAATGTCTACGTTGGGTCTTCCTCTACTTGAAGTCATTTGTAATGTATATTTGCATTCATTCTTGAATATACATTAATAGCCAATGGAAATAACTTTGTGCTACTTGACAGTTAGCAATTCAATGTTAATGCTGCCCAATCATAGAATATCATTTTTTTACTATAAATGATATTACAGGACTAATATGTTTCACGTTACAATTTTCACGTTACTTCCATCTAACTCGCAGGAGACATACCACCAACTTTTCCTAAAGCTCAAGGACTTAATGAACCTCTGAAAACAGATTCCTTAATGATTGTATATATCTATATAAAATGTATAAATGTAATAAGTAGTTTTGTATTCACTACTTAAAGATATTTTAAAATTTCATTAAATGTATTCAAATATGTTTAGTTTGATCATATAAGTGCAACCTTTTTCTCGGCTAAAGAACATCTGCTTTAGGGAAAACATTTTTATCTCTTATTTTGACCCATATTAGCTACAGTAAAAAGTTTCATTGAAAAATATGTATTTCTCCACGTTATTGAGTTAAGATAAATGAAATACAGATGTACGAATGTAGTTTTAGTATAAATAGCTCATCCTGCACAACACTTCTGTTTTCAAATAAACACAAGAACATTTATATACCTAAACAACTGCAAAAAAAGTAGAGTTGTCATGAGTAGAATCACACAAACAAATCAATCCATCAGCATAATATGTCTTGTACACATGTAGAATGTTACTTAGATAACACACGCATAAAGATGTACATACAACGACAAATTCCAAAATAGAGTTCTTCCTAGAAATAAGATGTACATTACTGTATCTATTTATGTACAAAGCCCTTTCTTTTTGGATGAATCTATGGTGATTTATTTACGGTTGATCTTGTCATATGAGTATTTATTCTTTCTTTCCAAAAGGACAAGACGGGAGGAGGAGAGAGAATAGAATCCATGTACATACATACAATGTTGAGGAAGAAAAAAATACTCTAGTGAAATGACAGTTAATAGATAAACTAGAGAATTTATTATCATTTCCCATTTTAGGGCTTATATATGTATATGTGTACAATGTAAGTATACAGGGTGACACTATGAAAGTCTCCTCTTTTAAAGTATTATCTCAATAAAATAAAATTTAGCCCTGCTAAATGAAGCCCTCATTTCAAAAGAAAGATTAAATACTTGTGCATATTTTAAATGCATTAAAAATTATGAGTGATATTATTTATTTTTTATTACCATCATATTAATCTATTTTATAGATTATGTATAAAAAATGAAAATAAATTAGAAACATTCAGCTAACAGCAAAATTTTTATGGTTTTTGCATATGAAAAAATGTATGTATAGTTTTTTGTTTATGCTATTATGTTATTTTTTATTGTGCATTTTAGTTATGTTACTTCATTTTTGCATATTATAAAAAAATGCATTTCAATTGTATGAATATTAAAGCCAAATGTTACCAAAAATAATATTTCACATAAATGTTTCATCAATAATTACTAGGGTTGTATCGCTCCTAAATATTGATCTTAATAGCGGTCCCGTCCTTGTTAGCAGTGCTTGGAATGCCCCAAATTTTCAAACGTTCACTAAAATGCATCATTTTCACTATTATTATGTTACAGTACCTCAGTATTCAATGTATTTAGAAGCAAGGTGGTAATTGTAGTCATACTGCAAGTCCAAATCGTGTCTCATATCTTTGTTGATAAGGTAAAAACAAAAGTACTTTAAAATTTACATTCAAACTCTAGAAGTGGACTTGGTTGGGTCTGAGAGTTGAACTACACTCAATGGTACCCTTGTAAGTACCAAAAACAACATTTCTTAAAAATAACAATATATAACTGATCCAGCCCTAACACTACTCAAGTTACAAATAAACTATATATGCATAAAGGTGAATTAAGAAATAAGGACAAAAATTATTCTAACTAATTTACTAGGGATAAAATATTGGATGGAAAAGAAGTACAAGACAATTTTCGTCATCTTTTAAAAGGACTGGAATAGAGACAGACATGCGAATAAATTTCTGATAGGGCATTTTTGACAAATGCCGTGCCAGATCCTTACCAAATATGAAATTGCCACAGGATTACACTATATTGGCAACATAGGAACTGAAGAAGGGCATATTTTCAAATTCTCTAAATGTGGCGAAATAATAACATTTGGTTAATTTCTATTAGAACACCGACACATAAAAACACACATCATTTGAGTTAAGAAGAGCTTTTAGTCTTTATAGGATACAAATTATCAGAGTCTCTGATAAAGTTTGGAATAATAGTAAAGGATTGGAGTTGTGCATTAGCCAATGAAATCATTAAATTCCATATGATTTGAGTTGTAGGGATAGTGAGGAGAAATATAACAAATATAGGATTTTGTGACAGGGATGATTCTTTTTTTACTTTAAATAGACAAATATACGATTATGATCTTTCTATACAATACATATTAAAGAAGAAAACGCGAATTTAATTTTTACATATTATTTTAGTTTTAGGGCGATAGTCACCGTATAAGGGATATTAATTAGATAATTGCCATTGATAAGACAGCATTATTCCCATTGGTGTTTTGATTTATATATTATTATTGAGATCAACTGTTTGTATTTCCCTTTTTAACATGCTACACAAATTTCTTGACAATTTTTTTAATACATTATATTTAAATAAAAGAAATTACACTAATTTTGTTTTTTTACTTTGCGATAGTGAATATTTATTTGAGGAAAAAAAAACTTTAACTATATAATTATAAAGTCAATTTAGTTTAAAAAATAAAGATATACTCACATAAAAAACATTTACCTTTATCCAATGGAAAAGACTTTCGAGTATAAGTCGATTAATGAGTCATAATTTTCGAATCCAAGTCATGTTTTATGTTTTTGAGACTGTAAAGAATTAGAGAAGACTGTTATGAA